>NW_015507365.1:24482-30921 GCF_001515645.1 Sinocyclocheilus grahami | reverse complement strand
GCGACATTCAGATGGTAGGGTCAGAATTTGGCGTAAAGAACATGAAAGCATGGATCCGTCCTGCCTTGTCTGAACGGTTCAGGCTGGTGGTGGTGGTGTAATGGTGTGGGGGATATTTTCTTGGCACACTTTAGGCCCCTTAGTACCAATTGAAAATTGTTTAAACGCCACAGCCAACCTGAGTATTGTTGCTGACCGTGTCCATCCTTTATGACTACAGTGTACCCATCTTCTGATGGCTACTTCCAGCAGGATAATGCACCATGTCACAAAGCTCAAATCATCTCAGACTGGTTTACTCAAATGGCCTCCACAGTCACCAGATCTCAATCCAATAGAGCACCTTTGGGATGTGGTGGAACAGGAGATTCGCATCATGGATGTGCAGCCGACAAATCTGCAGCAACTGCGTGATGCTAGCATGTCAATATGGACCAAAATCTCTGAGGAATGTTTCCAACACCTTGTTGAATCTATGCCACGAAGAATTAAGGCAGTTCTGAAGGCAAAAGGGGGTCCAACCTGGTACTAACAAGGTGTACCTAATAAAGTGGCCAGTGAGTGAATGCGAGCATCAGAGTGGGGAAGAAAGGGGATTTAAGTGACTTTGAACGTGGAATGGTTGTTGGTGCCAGACGGGCTGGTCTGAGTATTTCAAAAACTGATCTACTGGGATTTTCACGCACAACATTGGCGAACAGCTTAGACGGTGTTTCAGTACTGTCCCGCCCCTTGCTCCGTCTTTCAACAAAAGTGTCCATTGCTCCCTACTCCCTGAGCGGGGGAAATCCGTTGAAGTTTACTTCACTTCGGAATATTCATTTACAGATTTGCGCTGCGCCACTGCCTGCACCGTCTTCACACACAAACGTAAATAAATACAATTTAAATTCACGTCTCACACACTTAAATGCCCCTCGTATGGAACATATACGCTATCTTCAAACTGGAATCATGGAGGAATATCCGGTAATGTCCACTTCGCAGGGCACTTACAGTGCCGCCCATAACGTATGAGAGACAGGCTCCGCCCACAGTACACGAGAGACAGGCTCCGCCCATAACGTATGAGAGACAGGCTCCGCCCATAAAGTATGAGAGACAGGCTCCACCCACAGTACACGAGAGACAGGCTCCACCCATAACGTATGAGAGACAGGCTCCGCCCACAGTACGCGAGAGACAGGCCCCGCCCACAGTACGCGAGAGACAGGCTCCGCCCACAGTACACGAGAGACAGGCTCCGCCCACAGTACACGAGAGACAGACTCCACCCACAACGTATGGCAAGTGTTCAAGCAAATTTCATAATTTTGAATGTGCATCTGTAAGTAGTAAAGCATATGCATTTCAAAATAAGAGTCCTGGTGTAAATCAGGCTTGTTTATGATTAAAATCTCAGCGTTATGGATTAGGGCTGTCAAAATGGCTGAAAAACTAAATTCGAATTTTGTACTTAAATATTATCAATATTCAAATTGTGTTCTAATTTAAAGGGCACAATTTCAGTTTGGGGGAAAAACTGCTTTTGGCTTCTCTCCTGAGGCCACAAGAGGGCGCATCGAGCAAAATATTACTAATGCATACTAATGTTTCTTCAAAGCAATAAAATAACACGACTATCTTTGAAAAAAGTGCATAATGTTTAAATCAATGTTTATAAACCATGTATAATTTATTAAGTTGCTTAAACAATTAGAAACAAAACAGCATCATGTACGTAAGGGTGCTTGAAATCCTTGAAAATGCTTGAATTTGAAGTGTTTTCGAGGTGTGAAAAGTGCTTGGATTTTGGATAAAGTGCTTGAAATTGCCATTGCATTGGTTTTCTAATAATTTGGTTTATTACTGAATAACGGTAGTTCACTTTTTAGACAAAATGCCTTTTGCATAAAACAAAAACAGCTCTGCTCGAGTCTGGCTTTAGTGTGATCTGTCTGTCTTTATTGACGCGCGCCTCTGATGGAGCAGATGTCGGGAGGTTGCTGCTTCAGTCAGCGTTGGCTTGGAAACAACAAATACAAATGACGGTTAAAAACATAATGTAAAGTCTCCTGTTAAGTCTGCTTTTTTCATTGGAAGAGTCTGCGCTTTTAAGCCATGTAAAAGGTAAGCAAAAATGCCCCTGCTCAGTTAAACTAAATAAACACAGTCGATTAGGCCTATGTCTTAACGTAAACAGTTGTGAATAAAACTCCTGTGTATCAGTATATTAGATCCGTGCTTTCTTTCTGTACCTGAAAATGTCTTTTAGATCTACCTGAAAAACCTGAAAAGCACTGTTTATTTAATTTGTGTCTTTGTTATATTGTATTTATTTTCTGCTATTGCTTGTAATTTGGTTATCTGTAGAAAAGGTTTATAGCACTGAGCCCATAGCAGCAGCCAAAAAAAGTCTCAAAGTTTTAACAGCTTTATTTTTGTATTTTTTACATTTATTTTTCTACATTAATGTATTTTTTTCTACAACTGGAGTACCTCGTTTGTGTTGTTTCCTAATGAGGATTTACATTATTTTACACATTGCATATTTTAGCACACATATCTTGACTGTTGTCATATCTTAAGATTAATTATATCTTGTGTGTGACTTGATTTTTATTTTATTTTTTTCAATTATTTATTTATTTTTTTAAAAAGTGTTGTAGGCCTATTTTTTGTTTTTGAATGTCCCAATTGAGGAACAGGATGTGAAAATTTAAGATAAATGTTCATGTTATATGTTTTGGTTGCATTTGTGAGTTAATAAAAATGTAAATGGTTGTTTAAAATAGGTATATAATATAATAATATCGATATATCGATCGATATTCTCCTGTATCGAATCGTATCGCAGAATTGTTTGAAGTATCGGCAAATATCGTATCGCTGGGTATGAGAATCGATATCGTATCGTATCGTGACGAACCATCCGATTTACACCCCTGATATTTTAGCCTTTAATCTATTTTCAAGAAATAAAGAAAAGGGATGAGTCAAAAGTGTAAAGCATTAATTGAATTTAAAGCACACAAACATCTAGCTGTTTAAATTTTTTTTATTTCTGAAGGCACATTAGCTTTTTTGTCCTGAACAAAAACAGCAGACGGGCTTATTGAAAATGCAAATTCATCCTCCGTGATCAAAGAAACTAAATAATTCTTTGTACTTTTGACTCATCGCTTTTCTTTATTGCTTAAAAATATTTTAAAGGCTGAAATGTGAGGTTTGTCACTTATATAAAACTTTCTATTTGGGAAAACCTGTATTTTAATTATTTTTCTTTTTTATTAAATTTATATACTGTATGTTGGCTATTTATATTATGCAATGCTATATGCAATCCAGACCGGTGGTTTTTAATAGCACAATAACATCTGATTTAAAGTGAAAAACTCAAGTGTGTGTGTGTGTGTGTGTGTGTAAACATGTAATTTACCACAGTTTAAAGTGCTGGAAAAGCTTGAAAATGCACCTTGAAAAGTATTTGAATTTGAATTTGGAAAAGGTGTAAGATGTATAGTTTAATACAATGGACCGAAAACCAATCACAAAGTACTTTTTCATTTAAAAACATGAGATGCAGTTGGATGGAGAAATAAAGTCTCGAGACATGTTTTTTAATAGTTAATTTTGAATAGCATTAATTTTACATGGCTTTCTAAACATGCAACGTTTTTCCATTCGAATGTGGATTTTTATTTTAAATTCGACGAATATTCGAAATTCGATTAAAAAAAAAAAAATTTTGACAGCCCTATTATGCATAATATATATATTTTTTGGTATTTATTGGTCTTTTGATCTGGCATTTAATTCAACTTCAGCTCTTGTATCTTCTCTCTGGGCTGCTGTGACACTGGAACGAAAGACTAAGAACGTTATTTAACACATTCCATATATGAATTTTACTAGCATTGGCACAATAATCCATTCATTGGCTTTCTTTAAACACATTATTATAAGCAAAATCCGATACTGATCAATCTCATATGCATATATATTGATATTTTAGTACATAAACCAATTTTAATACATGGATCAAAGATGAAAATCGGTTTTCAAGCATCAATAAAACTTTAATAAAGATTTTTTTTTAAATCATCCTATTTAATTCATTTTTTTTCCGTGCAAAAAATTACATCATACATTACAAATCATACATATACCAAAAATCTCACCAGGCATATTTAGAACAAGAATCATTAGATCATCATTAGACAGCAAACTGTTTTAATCATTTAAAATATAAAAAAAAATTAGTATGATCACTAAATTTTCTTTTATATATTTTAATAAGTACAGGTTCAGAATAAGTATGTTTCGTTTTTATATAAATGCATATCTGTTACGCTGAATGACAATGAATATTATTTCACCCATATTTTGACATTTTATCTCTCAAATGTGATTTGAACATTTTACTTGCATTTGTTATACTTTCTGTGTATATGAAATCACTTTTTTTCATGTGGTCACCAAAATGAGACGTCTTATCTTTGACCCACATGTGCATAGTGTTATCGTGTTGTCCAGTTGCTGTTTATGTATTATTTTCATGCACAGTTGTTAAATCTCATTCAGTTCAGAATGAACGTTCATATCTCATTAGTAGTCATTAAAAAGCAATATTTCTCATGCTGTAGCACAGTAAATGTGTGTGTGTATGAATAGCTGTGTTGTTCCTTCAGATGCACCTGTTGTCCCAGATGTGTCTAAAGCTGATGCTGCAGACTCGTCCGTCTCTGTTTCTGCTCCAAAGATCTCCATCCCTGCGTCCGCACATCACTACTGCTTCTCTCTGGACCTGCGCTGCATCCGAGACCTCAGGACCAGCTTCCCCCTAAACTGCGTCCTGAGGTGCCTCGCGAAAGCTTTAACATGTTCATAGATGAAACTCCTCACCTTTCAGTGGCAACTCACTTTTTTCAGACCTATGAGATGTGCTTAGATCTAGGGATGCTCATTTTAACCGGTTAACCGACGTAAGAATTTTGACCGAGTAATACAATCAGTTAAAGGGGTCATATGATGCGATTTCAAGTTTTCCTTTCTCTTTGGAGTGTTACAAGCTCTTGGTGCATAAAGAAGATCTGTAAAGTTGCAAAGATTAAAGTCTCAAATCCAAAGAGATATTCTTTATAAAAGTTAAGAGTCAGCCGCACCTACCTAAAACGGCTCGTTCTAACACGCCCCCACATGTCTACCTCACTATGTGGAAATATTAGCATAATGCCGCCCAAATGTGCACGCAAAGAAAGAAGGCGTGGTTTCAGGAACAGCAGTAGTGTTGAAGCAGCATGTCAGGGAGACGCTGTGTGTTTCTAGGCGAAAGCAAAAGCCCTTTATTTGGTCTTCCGGAAGTAGATGCAATTAGAAATCATTGGTTAAGATTTATTTACAACAGAACAGCACAACCCAGATGTTCGAATTTGTGCAACGCATTTTATGGACGACCTAGAAGAGTACAAGGCTGGCTGTGCACAAAGGCTATTTCTAAAAATAAAAAAAAAGGGTCATGACAATCTGGCACTTCTGAATCAGCGACTGTACGTATGTTTTGTTACTTTGAAAGCTGAGGCTGGCGATTATGGTAAGGGGCGTTACATTTCCGACGAGTGCTTGCGGTGTTCGGCCAATCACAATGCACTGGGTCAGCTGGCCAATCAGAGCAGACTGCGCTTGTCGAAAGGAGGGGCTTTGTAGAAAACGAAGCGTTTGAGAGAGGCGGGGCATAGAGGACCTACAATAATGTACAGTATTTGAAAAATAATGTGTTCTTTGAACATAAAAGCATGTCAACATATTCTGTTACACCAAATACACAAAATAATGATCTTAAAAAAAGCATCATATGACCCCTTTAAATGGTTTAAAAAGTCATTTATTTATATTTTTTTCAGTAATTTATCAAAATATTTAAAAAGGTTTGCTGCATGGTTAAAATACGCTACATGTATAAAAAAAATCCATTTTTTTTAGAGAAAAAAAAACATAAGTGGCGTTTAAGTCGCATCTTATTATTTCATTCAGAAATAGGCCTAATGCCGATGCGAAATGTTTACAAACATTATAACAAACACTGTAAACATAGCTAGGCTGTTTTAGTTCCCCTCACTCCACAACAAATCCTTTCAATTAACAGTATTTATAAAAGAACAAGAATTAAAAATATAAGAAGCTATAGTTATATAAACGACAAGCCAAAACGAATTCATTTAGGCTCAAACGAAACTGAAACCAACGTTGGGTCTCTCATTCGACACAAAATCAAATGTTTCAATATTCACGATGTATTTGAATGCCAAAATATTATTTATTATGTACTTCACTCGCGTTCCAATATCCACGTAAAACTAAATGTTGTGCATAACATCACGGCGTTACTGTGATAAAGCTTAACGGCACAGATTTGACTACATATTTAATCTGAGCAGTGTGTTTTTTCCATATGTTTGAC
>NW_015507365.1:9643-23027 GCF_001515645.1 Sinocyclocheilus grahami | reverse complement strand
CCAAAGAGATATTCTTTATAAAAGTTAAGAGTTAACCACACCTACCTAAAACACCTCGTTCTAACACGCCCCCACATGTCTACCTCACTATGTGGAGATATTAGCATAATGTGCACAAAGAAAGGCGGCGTGGTTTCAGGAACAGCAGTAGTGTTGAAGCAGCATGTCAGGGAGACGCTGTGTGTTTCAGTGCGAAAGCAAAAGCACTTTATTTGGCCTTCTTCCGGAAGTAGATGCAATTAGGAATCATTGGTTAAGATTTATTTACAACAGAACAGCACAACCCAGATGTTCGAATTTGTGCAACGCATTTTATGGACAGAGTACAAGAGTACAAGGCTGGCTGTGCACAAAGGCTATTTCTAAAAATAAAAAAAAAGGGTCATGACAATCTGGCACTAGCGACTGTACGACTGTACGTATGTTTTGTTACTTTGAAAGCTGAGGCTGGCGATTATGGTAAGGGGCGTTACATTTCCGACGAGTGCTTGCGGTGTTCGGCCAATCACAATGCACTGGGTCAGCTGGCCAATCAGAGCAGACTGCGCTTGTCGAAAGGAGGGGCTTTGTAGAAAACGAAGCGTTTGAGAGAGGCGGGGCATAGAGGACCTACAATAATGTAACACCAAATACACAAAATAATGATCTTAAAAAAAGCATCATATGACCCCTTTAAATGGTTTAAAAAGTCATTTATTTATATTTTTTTCAGTAATTTATCAAAATATTTAAAAAGGTTTGCTGCATGGTTAAAATACGCTACATGTATAAAAAAAATCCATTTTTTTTAGAGAAAAAAAAGAGAAAAAACATAAGTCGCGTATAAGAATTTGTCGCATTTTATCGTTTCATTCAGAAATAGGCCTAATGCCGATGTGAAATGTTTATAAACATTATAATAAACGCTGTAAACATAGCTAGGCTATTTTAGTTCCCCTCACTCCACAACAAATCCTTTCAATTAACAGTATTTATAAAAGAACAAGAATTAAAAATATAAGAAGCTATAGTTATATAAACGACAAGCCAAAACGAATTCATTTAGGCTCCGCTCACAGAAGCGCATAAAGAACTGTTTTTTCAATAAGTTTTGTATAGTATTTTCTTTACTCTTTACTTCAAAAACTACGTCTAAAAAGGGTAATATTCTATGTGTTTGAGGTCTGAGATGCGGGATTTTTAGGTCAGCGTTGCTGTCTAATCAGCCAATATTGTCTTCAATAGCCTGCGTAGGACTTCATCTTTTATAACATGGGATTTTGACTAAATATATTCAATCTTCATTTTTATAAAATGTTGCAACAAGATGTTAAAAAATGTTGTTGTTGTTTTGTGAAAAATTAGGTTTTGGACATACAAGGTAATAAAAAAATATATTTTTAAAAACCTTAAAGTAACTGTAAATGAGCATGTAAAGCAAATATCTCTAAAAGAAATTCCGTGTGGAGCAAACACCTGTTGCATGTTCCTGCTGATATCATAACGCGCTTTCCTTTGGTCGCAGATACGCTTACCAGTTCTTCGGCAGTACGAGTCCCATCATGATTATGTACTTCACTCGCGTTCCAATATCCACGTAAAACTAAATGTTGTGCATAACATCACGGCGTTACTGTGATAAAGCTTAACGGCACAGATTTGACTACATATTTAATCTGAGCAGTGTGTTTTTTCCATATGTTTGACAATGTATTTTATTATGATAATGAACGGGCTGCATTGTCAAGGTAGCAATGCTTAACTGTGTGAGCACATGCGGCGCCGGCGCAATCACTTGAGTTTTTTCCTTCTAACAGTGGAAGCAACTACTCCTTTTAGTCCTAAAGATAATCGGAATTGTAAAAGGTTTGCCTTTATTTGTGTACGTTCACAATAAAAACAAATCTAAAGAAAAATAGGAGGCCGCTTTCTGCCGTCTTGGTTTCCTTTCGCGCAGCACAAAAATGAACCGAAACAATGCATACTAGGCTACTTGTTGCAGTTTTTCTTTCATTTTCTTAATTTATTATTTAAATCCAAATATATTTATCTTATAGGCCTATTTATTAGTTATAATATATAGATTTAATTATATCGCATGGAATTGATCTTACTGATATAGATATCGTACCTCAAAGTGATGATGTTACTGACCATTTCCTTGTATCGTGCATGCTGCGTATTACTGATATTAACTATATGGCTCCGTGTTATCGTCCGGGCAGAACTATTGTTCCAGGCACCAAAGACAGATTCACAAATAACCTGCCTGATTTATCTCAATTGCTCTGTGTACCAATAAGTACACATGAACTAGATGAAATAACTAGCAACATGGGCACTATCTTCTCTAATACATTAGAAGCTGTTGCCCCCATCAAATTGAAAAAGGTTAGAGAAAAACGTACTGCGCCATGGTACAACAGTAATACCCATTCTCTCAAGAAAAAAACTCGTAGTCTTGAGCGCAAATGGAGAAAAACTAACTTGGAAGTTTTTAGAATTGCGTGGAAAAACAGTATGTCCAGCTATAGACAGGCTCTAAAAGCTGCCAGGGCCGAGCATATCCACAAACTCATAGAAAATAACCAAAACAATCCTAGGTTTTTATTTAGCACAGTGGCTAGATTAACAAATAACCAGACGCCACCCGATCTAAATATTCCCGCACAGTTTAATAGTAATGACTTTATGAATTTCTTCACTGATAAAATAGATAACATCAGAAATACAATAACAAATGTAGATTCTACAGCGTATAATACTTTAGCTTCATTCATCGCACCAAAAGATAAACTGCAGTGCTTTACAGCTATAGGACAGGAAGAGCTAAATAAACTTATTACTGCATCTAAACCAACAACATGCCTGTTAGATCCTGTACCCACTAAATTACTGAAAGAGTTGTTACCTGTAGCAGAAGAACCGCTTCTCAATATTATTAACTCGTCGTTGTCTTTAGGTCACGTCCCAAAAACATTCAAGCTGGCGGTTATTAAGCCTCTTATTAAGAAACCACAACTAGATCCTAGTGAACTGGCTAATTACAGACCCATCTCAAATCTTCCTTTTATGTCTAAAATTTTAGAAAAAGTTGTGTCTGCTCAATTGTGCTCCTTCCTGCAAAAAAATTATCTCTATGAAGAATTTCAGTCAGGTTTCAGGCCCCGCCATAGCACAGAAACTGCACTTGTTAAAATTACTAATGACTTGCTTCTTGCGTCAGACCAAGGCTGTGTCTCATTGCTAGTTTTACTTGATCTTAGTGCTGCATTCGATACTATAGATCATGACATACTGATAGATCGATTACAAAACTATACAGGTATTCAAGGGCAGGCTTTAAGATGGTTTAGATCCTACCTGTCCGATCGCTACCACCTTGTTCATTTAAATGGGGAGTCATCTCAATTATCACCAGTAAAATATGGAGTGCCACAAGGATCTGTCCTAGGTCCTCTGCTATTTTCGATATACATGTTGCCACTTGGTAATATTATTAGGAAATACGGGATTAGTTTCCACTGTTATGCCGATGATACTCAACTATATATCTCAACAAGACCAGATGAAACTTCTAAATTATCTAAGCTAACGGAGTGTGTTAAAAATGTAAAAGAATGGATGACCAATAATTTTCTCCTATTAAATTCGGATAAGACAGAGATATTACTTATTGGACCAAAAGACAGTACGCCGAATCTCGTGGATTACAATTTGCAACTAGACGGATGCACGGTTACTTCCTCTACAGTCAAAAATCTGGGTGTTATATTAGATAGCAACTTGTCTTTTGAAAATCATATTTCCCATGTTACAAAAACGGCATTCTTCCATCTTAGAAACATTGCCAAGTTACGAAACATGATACCTGTTTCTGATGCAGAAAAGCTAGTTCATGCATTCATGACCTCTAGACTGGACTATTGTAATGCACTTCTAGGTGGTTGTCCTGCATCTTCAATAAACAAGCTACAGGTAGTCCAAAATGCAGCGGCTAGAGTCCTTACCAGGTCAAGAAAATATGATCATATTACCCCAATTTTACAGTCTCTGCACTGGCTACCTGTTAAGTTCCGTATCAGTTACAAAATATTATTACTTGCCTATAAGGCCCTTAATGGGTTAGCTCCTGCGTACCTAACTAGTCTTCTACCACGCTACAATCCATCACGCTCTCTAAGGTCGCAAAATTCTGGACTTTTGGTAGTACCTAGGATATCAAAGTCCACTAAAGGAGGTAGAGCTTTTTCGCATTTGGCTCCCAAACTCTGGAATAGCCTTCCTGATACCGTTCGGGGTTCAGACACACTCTCTCTGTTTAAATCTAGATTAAAGACACATCTCTTTGGCCAAGCATTCAAATAATGCATCTCATAATCTTTTACTGCAGTCATAATCTTTTACTGCAGTTATATCTAATCAAATGCACATTATTATTCGTTAGTTTGGGTTAAACAAATCATTTTTGCTTGGTTGGAACAGCAGCTACGCTAATTATGTTTGTATTTGTTTCTCTGTTTTTTGCCACGGGATTAACATCCCGTGGTAACTAGGATTTACACAAGCTTCAGTCTGGATCCAGAACACCTGAGAAGAGATGATGCAACTCCTCAGAGGACCTCAGATGATGCCAACCCTGAAACAACATCCAGAACTACCACATTTTGCTATAAGTTTGATTGCATCATATAATAATTGCTGTTAATATTGTTCATCGTCTGTTTTATTACGTCTTATATTGATTTTTCCGTTCTGCTGGTTCGTCTGGTCAGAGGAGAACTGGCTCCCCGACTGAGCCTGGTTTCTCCCAAGGTTTTTTCTCCATTCTGTCACCGATGGAGTTTTGGTTCCTTGCCGCTGTCGCCTCTGGCTTGCTTAGTTGGGGACACTTCATTTCCGGCGATATCGTTGACATAATTGCAAAGATATTATTTAAACTGAGCTGGATGTTGACATCACTGAATTCAATGATGAACTGTCTTTAACTGAAAAATGAGTGTTTACTATTGTCACTTTGCATTATTGACACTATTTTCCTAATTAATGCTGTTCAGTTGCTTTGACACAATCTGTATTGTTAAAAGCGCTATATAAATAAAGGTGACTTGACTTGACTTGAAATATTACACTGAATACTCATTATATTTTGCTTTACCTGTTAGTCTTAATTATTTCATGTATGTTTAAATGAATCTGCTATGAAACATGTTATGACAGCCACTGTGTAATTGGATATATTTTAACAAATAGAAATTGTATAATTTAAGTTAATCTAAAAACTACATTATGTGCAATTTACATGCTTGCACACAATTTTTTTTTTTTAAAGTTAAGTGTTGATTATTATATTTAAAAATAAATAGCCTAATTAAATTTAAGTCTGGGTTAAGTTGTTAATTGTAACCTTATAATGTAAAGGACTCCCTATAGTTTAAAGCATAAAGGTAGATTTTTTTCGCTAAGAAACTTAATTATAACTGAATGTATTTAAAGAAAGAGCAACTTGTTCGGTAAACCACTATTTTAAAAAAAAATGAAATCATATCGAACCGTGATGTATATGTTTGGATCATTTCAATCTCATCTTACTAAGTCATATCACTGGAGATATAGAGCGACGACTGATATTTAGATCATTTTATATAAGCTATATATATATAATCACTGATTATGCATCACAAGCAGCAGAATTTCATTATATGAATATCAGCATCTGCAGCAAATTCATATTTTTGCTCAGTTTGAGTCTCTGAATAAAATTGAGCTGTTTTTTCCTCCGTATTCTCACTGTATCAGAGCCATAAAAGCCTGATGCATCAAATGATACTCAACAAAAAACACTTTGTGTCTTTATTATACAATATTAGAACGATATTGTGTCTAAAGGTTCAATAAACTGATTTTTTTCTGACTATGATTTCATGTGTCAGGCCTTACAGGGTTAATCTCAGTCTGGAAATGAACTGATAACTGTATGTGTAGTTAACACTTAATATGAAATGAGCTGGGTGTTTAAATGTGATGTCTTGGTTTGATTGTGAGCTGTTGTTGTTGTGTGTGATCAGGGTTCCTCTGGCGGTGGAGATGTGGCACAGAGAGCCGAGCTCTGGAGATGTTCTGCTGGGTTCTGTCAGCATTCATCTGTCTCGCCTCCTTGACCCATCAGGTCATCAGCACTGGACACAGCTGTTCGGAGAGGATTCCCATCATGAAAGCAGACGGGTTCGTGCAGATTTGCAAATCTGAATCCATGAAGGCTAACCTGATGTGGTCAGCAACTGTATTTAGTTGTTGGATCATATTCTGTTCAATCCCAGCAGATCATTGTACCTGTAGCACACAGAACTCACCTCTAGATGGCGACCTTAAAACACACAGTCCTGTTATGCAATCTTATTATTCAACAGTATCATGTACAAACAACAAGGCACTGACTATGTAAACCATGGACCACAAATGCAAATCTGAATCCATGAAGGCTAACCTGATGTGGTCAGCAACTGTATTTAGTTGTTGGATCATATTCTGTTCAATCCCAGCAGATCATTGTACCTGTAGCACACAGAACTCACCTCTAGATGGCGACCTTAAAACACACAGTCCTGTTATGCAATCTTATTATTCAACAGTATCATGTACAAACAACAAGGCACTGACAATGTAAACCATGGACCACAAAACCAGTCATAAGCTGAATAAATAAGCTTTGCATTGATGTATGGTTTGTTAGGATCGGACAATATTTGGAAATCTGGAATCTGAGGGTGCAAAAAAATCTAAATATTGAGAAAATCATCTTTAAAGTTGTCCAAATGAAGTTCTTAGCAATGCATATTACTAATCAAACATTAAGTTTTGATATATTTACGGTAGGACATTTACAAAATATCTTCATGGAACATGATCTTTACTTAATATCCTAATGATTTTTGGCATAAAAGAGAAATGTATAATTGTGACCCATACAATGTATTGTTGGCTATTGCTACAAATATCCCCCAGCGACTCAACACTGCTTTTGTGCTGCAGGGACACATTTATGTTTGCATTATAACAGTAGGATCAGGCGCATAAAGAAATAAATAGAATAGAGAATAGATCAAATACAAATAAATTAATAGAAAAAGAAAATTAAAGGGCTAGTGCTTTTTTGTAAGTCATATTGTTCTATTATGGCAAAAAGGATTATCGCATTGTTATTTTATTATTTTCAGGGCTTTTGTATAAGAATGAAACTCATTGTGAAATGCACAAAACCTAGGTTTCACTTTCTAATGCTTGCATTTATGTATATTTGATTTCCAAAGAACAAGGATGTTATTAACCAAGCAATGTTTGAGGAAGGTGAGGAAACTTTGGGAAAAATCAGTCACGAATATCATAAGGCGTCTACATGCATACAATGGAAAAATAAATGATCAGTAGTTTCAGTATTAACACAAACACAATGCTGAAATGTCTGTAAAAAGTGAAACTATGGATTTATCTTAAAGGGACAGTTCACCCAAAAAAATAAACATTCTTTTGTGGCACAAAAGAAGATATTTTGTAGAATGTTGGGAACTAAACAACATTAAAGCCCATTTACTTTCATTGTATGCACTAAAAACACTGAGACATTTCTCAAAATATCTTCTTATGTGTTCATAGAAGAAAGTCAAACAGGTAAATGGTTGCAGAATGATGATTTCTGGGTTAAGGGTGTGTATTTATGTCACCACATCAAGCACATTTTTATGATACATGACAACAATTGGTTTTTATGGAAGATAGTCATAATTGTGAGATATAAACTCTGAATTTTGAGGGGAAAAGTCATAATTGCGAGATATAAACTCTGAATTTTGAGGGAAAAAGTCATAATTGCGAGATATAAACTCTGAATTTTGAGACAAAGTCACGGTTACCTTTTTTATTTTTTTATTCTGTGGCAGACACAAAAAAAACGAATTGTAAGATAAAAAGATTACAATCATAGTTACCTTTATTATGCTTTTGTCCCATGGCAGAAATGGTGTGAGTTTAACGGTTGAACTGAATGTGTCTCTGTAGGTCTGAGAAGTTGGCTGAACTCTGTTATGTGAGCGCTCTTGAAGATCTGGGGTTTGTGAAAGCTCAAGACGTCCTCGTCTCTGAATCGTCACAGGTGCTTCACCTTTGATTCCTCACCGACTCTCGTTCTGTATCTGAATGTTAATGTGGCTTGGACAGCAGAGTTATGGGTAGGGATGCACCGAAATGAAAATTCTTGGCCGAAGCCGAATACCGAACACTTTTTTTTTTTTTACTGTTTTGGGTTGTTTTTCAAAGAAAAAATCAATTACAAAACAACAATTTAAAAATATTTAACGCTCAACATTTTTTAACATTCTAGCAGACATTACGCCAACAAAGCACAATTTAACTTAAAATTAATAAGTTAGTAAAATAATATTTTTTTGGCGATCAGACCCCCTTCTTGAATCAGGCATGTATTTTTACTGTACAAATAAAAGCAGCCTTGCTGAGCAGAAGAGACTTCTTTTAAAACATTACAAAATATTACAGATCCCAATTTGAACGCTATGTGTGTATGTTATAATAAATGTATTAAGAGAGCTGTTGTAATGATTATTATCATTATTATTGTCTTTTTATTTTATTTTACAGAACAACAGTAAAATGACAACAATACTAACATTTATGAATGTTGGAGTTCTAGCTTTTTCTCAAAGCTTCTTTTTGTCGACGACAGCAGATTTATAAATGAGTCTCATTATGAATACGTCGCACGTATCGCATTGTAACATGCCTTGTAAAAATTCATAATAATGTGACTGAGCAACTGACGAGTAACATTGTATCAGCGAAGATTTTCCTCACGCTTTGTACTTTGAATGCTGGTTGACAAGCAGATAGCACCGACTCAGAATACATGCAATGCTTATTGGTGCAATGGTAATGTTTGTTGATCAGGGTCCCAATGAGGCAGAGACGGTCATGCGACCTCGAGAGACCCTGGAGTACAAGGCAGCGCTGGAGCTGGAGATGCAGGAGGATCTGTTCGACAATCAGGTGCGGCTCGGTTCTCGGATCACATGTGTCATGGAAAACAGAATTGAGTTTTTCACTGTCGTGGAGCTATGAAGAAACTCTAATGTGCACAATGCAAAGCATCTCCTCGCCCCAAAAACAGCATAAGATAAACAAAGCATTACAGTGTTGACATCAGAACCATGAGCTCATACACTGTAAAAATCACACTACGGTAAAAACCAGTTACTTGATTAACAGCAAGTCCCTTTAATCAATATGGTGGAAAACTGTAATCGATGTAACGGGACATTTCATTTTACGGTAAAGTACTGTTTAAATATTCTGTTTTAGAACAAGTCATCTTATAATGTAGTGTCAGTAACGTGTAAACATGCATTTGTCCCAGTTTATCCAGGCTCAATCCTCCCCGTCTCTCTTCTTCTTTTCTGGACGCTCTCTGCTCGTTTGTGAACACCAAACATCGTGTGTCAGGTTTCTCTGGCGTCTGCTTTCTGTCAGAGGGAGAAGCGGCGGATGGAGAGCGCTTGTAAGGTTTTAGTTGGACTGGACGCTGTCTTAACACCGGGAGCGGCTTGAGCTGATGGATGTGCTGTTAAACACACACTGGATCTGTAAAGAACAGCACTGTATATATACCACAGCTGTCAGCGCTTCTCTGCTTCTTAGACAGCATTCACAGACTCGTCACATTTGATGAATTTACCCTGTAAAAGATAATGTGTTGTATTGCATACACTACCAGTCATACGTTTTTGAACAGTAAGATTTTAAAAGAAGTCTCTTCTGCTCACCAAGCCTGCATTTATTTGATTCAGAAATACAGCAAAAGCAGTAATATTGTGAAATGTTTTTACTATTTAAAATAGCTGCTTTCTATTTGAATATATTTTAAAATATAATTTATAAAAAAATATTTATATATAATTTATAATTATAATAAAATATGATTTATTTTTTATAATTTTAGTTGGGGGGGGAGGGGGATTAATTATAGAAATGAATACTTTTATTTAGCAAGGATGCTTTAAATTGATTAAAAGGCGTTGATGATAAAGGCATTTCTAATGTTACAAAAGAATTCTGTTTCAGATCAATGCTGTTCTTCTGAACTTTCTGTTCATCAAAGAAACCTGACAAAAGTCTACTTGGCTGTTTTCAACAATAATAATAATAATAAATGTTTCTTGAGCAGCAGATCAGCATATTACACTGATTTCTGAAGATCATGTGACACTGAAGACTGGAGGAATGATGCTGAAAATACAGCTGCGCATCACAGAAATACATTACAGTTTAACACATATTCACATAGACAACAGCTGTTTTAAATTAAAAAAATATTTCACAATTTGTACTGTATTTTTTAACAAATAAACGCAGCCTTGCTGAGCAGAAGAGCCTTCTTTAAAAAACGTTAAAATGTTACAGATCAAAAACTTTTGACTGGTAGTGTGTATAAATTTCTAAGACCTGAACATGTTCAATCTTTGCTGTTTCACACTCGATCTCCTCACGTCTTCTGTCTCTAATTGAGAGTTTAGAGTGTTTTATCCAGTCAAAGCTCTTTTAGTGTAATTGTACAAACGTCCAGCTTCAGCGCAAGCTTCTCGTGTCAAATGTTGATTGATTTTGATCAAGTAAAGGTCAGAATAAGTGCAGTAATATCTCCAGATGAACACTTACTGGACTGAAGCAGCTCAGCTTTACTTGATTCTCCATCAATCATGTTTTAGAGTCTCAAATCTGATCCTCAGGATCTTTTGAGGAGCGTTTGTTTCCAGAAGCTTTACTTTCACTGTTCCTCAGCGGAGGAATGATCTTCTCAAGCCTCCAGAACATCTCACATCTTCTGAGGAGCCTTTATTTCTTCAGCTCTCGATCACTGCATTATATGTTTGGAGCATCTCATCTCACTGAGACCCTCTCGATCACTGCATTATATGTTTGGAGCATTTCACTCTCATCTCACTGAGACAGATTACTGGAGATATAGAGCGATGGCTGATATTTAGATCAGTATCTGCTGTACTGTTATAAAGATCTCACTGATTATACATCACAAACATCAGAATTTCATCATACAAATATACCTACGTCTGCAACAAATTCATAATTTTGCTCAGTTTGAGTCTCTGAGTAAAATTGAGCCATTGTGTCCTTTATATTCTCTTTATATCAGACTATATGTGACCCTGGAGCACAAAACCAGTCATAAGGGTCATCTGAGAGCTGAATAAATAATCTTTCCATTGATGCATGGTTTGTTAGGATCAGACATCTTTAAAGTTGTTCAAATGAAGTTCTTAGCAATGCATATTACTAATCAAAAATCAAGTTTTGATATAGTTACGGTAGGAGATTTAAAAAATATCTTCATGGAACATGATCTTTACTTAATATCCTAATGATTTTTGGCATAAAAGAGAAATGTATAATTGTGACCCCCAGCGACTTAACACTGCTTTTGTGCTGCAGGGACACAAATGAGCCATAAAAGGATCAAATGTGATACAAAACAAAAAATCACATGCAATTTGTATTTTATTTTGTTGAAAGATTTAATACATTTGTTCCATTTGAAGTGAAATGGATTTTTCAGACCATTTCGTTTGTCAGGCTTTACAGTGATAATTTCCCATTTGTCTCTTGTTCCATCATCATGTTGACTATGAAAGATACAAGAGGCTGAGAACAAATGCAAGCAGCTGGAGAAGGAGTTCGAGCTGTACCGGGATCAGCAGAACGTCCGGCCCGAGGTCCGTCTGCAGTCAGAGATCAACCTGCTGACCCTGGAGAAGGTCAGAGACGCTAAACACTACACAGAGCAGAGGCGTGTTATATCCAGTCTGTTTTGAGAATCATCTGTGTTTTTATCATCAAGGTGGAACTGGAGCGTAAACTGGAGTCTGCTACTAAATCTAAACTGCATTACAAGCAGCAGTGGGGACGAGCCCTGAAGGAGCTAGCCAGGTTTAAACGGGTAAGACTAACCGGTTAACTCATCTAATCCGATCACATGATTACTAGAGTGTGTTTTACTCTCGTCACAGCTGTGAATGATGAGTGAAAGCTTTCAGACAGTGTAGTTTTAACCTGAAAAATTTAATAAATTGGATCAGTCTCATAAAAACGTGTCCCCAAGTCTTACACCCCAAAATATATTTTGCATAAAGAAAATTAAACCTGTTTTAAGGACGATCTGAATTTTTTTTTTTTGCATTGTGGTGTTTTCAGTATTTAATATTGGTACTGAAATACTTGAAAATGGTAAAAAAAAAATATATATATGTAACAAATATATTAAAAAAAATTTTATAAAAAAAATAATAAAATAAAAATTTATTTATATATTAATATATTGATGCATATATTTATTCCGGATTCTCATGACAGCAATGCATCTGGATGTTTAACTTTGGAATTGGTTTGTGATTCTTATTTATACTAAAATACTGTGTGTGTGTATGTATGTGTATATAAATATATGATAGATAGATAGATAGATAGATAGATAGATAGATAGATAGATAGATAGATAGATAGATAGATAGATAGATAGATAGATAGATAGATGATTTAATTTTGAATTTGTAATTCTCAAATTCTCAAATAATATTACAAACATAAAAATATTTAAAATTCTAAAATAAGTTTAAATGTATATATTAAAGGTGACATATCATGAAAATCTGACTCCTCCAGGTTGTAAGTGCTATAATCAGGTCCCCGGTGCATCTACCAACCAAAGAAACGTGAAAAAGATGAACCCAGTCACTCTGTTTTGAGAAGCCTTTTTCTGCAAGCGTCTGAGAAAACCAGCGCGTCTGATTTCTCTCCCTCTGTGACGAGGCAAAGGGATCTCATTATAATATTACCACCCCTTAATCTGTAAGTTTACACCCACGACACCCTTATTGTGTTTTCACAAGCGACAACGGTGTACCAGCTCTAACGCCATGATGAAAGTGTGAGCGAAGCATGCTAACTGTTCTGTGTTTGGCTGCACAGACGAGCACAGAACACTGTTTAGAGTCCCAGCCTCAGAGACGACAGAGCAGTGCATTTATTGATGTATTTACTGTATATTGCTGCTCCCACACAGATCCCAAATAAACATGTGCTTTATTTCTCAGCTGTTTACCTTCACCGACATAACCCACTGTTTTTGTAACTCGTGTGTGTTTTTAACGTAAGCTTGTGTGTGAATGAGAGCTTAGTTTGCTGTGACAGCCGCTTTCTGTGCGTGTGCTTCAGATGTGTGTGCTCAGAAAACCCTATATCAGAAGCTTAAACTCATATAGTTTAAAACGCATGATTCCTGCCACATGATAATCAGAACCAAAACAGATGTTTTTAGCAGGTCCGA
>NW_015507365.1:4556-4773 GCF_001515645.1 Sinocyclocheilus grahami | reverse complement strand
TATTTTGGTTTTGGGAGTCCCCAACAACAGGTTGACATGCATGCAAGGTCTTTCATTGTTTCATTGTCTTATAATATGCATTTATTTTTACCTTACTTGCTCAACGACTCCCAAAGGATTCACTCAACTTTCCAAACCTCCAAACCCCTGCTTTGCGTGACGCTAATCTGCGGTGATTTGTCCGATTGGATCTCGCCTGTAATGCCTGATAAAGCAG
>NW_015507365.1:1602-4344 GCF_001515645.1 Sinocyclocheilus grahami | reverse complement strand
GAGAGAAATGCTGACTATGACCCCAAGAACACCATCCCTACAGTCAAGCACGGAGGTGGAAACATTATGCTTTGGGGCTGTTTTTCTGCTAAGGGTACAGGAGGACTTCACCGCATTGAGGGGCAAATGGACAGGGCATGTACTGTAATATCTTGGACGAGAACCTCCTTCCCTCAGCCAGAACACTGAAGATGGGTCATGGATGGGTCTTCCAGCATGACAGTGACCCGAAACATACCGCCAAGGCAACAAAGGAGTGGCTCAAGAAGAGCATATTAAGGCCATGGAGTGGCCTAGCCAGTCTCCAGACCTCAATCCTATAGAAAATATGTGGATGGAGCTAAAACTTTGAGTTGCCAAACGACTGCCAAGAAACCTTAAGGATTTAGAGAGGATCTGTAAAGAGGAGTGGATCAGAATCCCTCCTGAGATGTGTGCAAACCTGGTGACCAACTACAAGAAACGTCTTACCTCTGAGCTTGCCAACAAGGGTTTCTGCACCAAGTACTAAGTCAAATACTTATTTCACTCACTGAAATAGACTGAAATCAATTTCTAACCTTTATATAATGTTTTTTCTGAATTGTTTGGTTGATATTCTGTCTCTATATGTTAAAATAAACCTACCGTAAAAATGACAGACCCTTCATTTCTTTGTAAATGGGCAAACTTACAAAATCAGCAGGGGATCAAATAAATATTTTCCCCACTGTATATTTTAGTTTGATAATAATCTTTTGTATTTTTAGGGGATTTTATGCTACTAAATTATATTTATGGAATAGATATGATCCATTTATTACCTGTTAACGACATTTATTTATTATAAATATATAAGTTATAAATTATTAGTATAAATATTTTACTTATAAATTTGACATTTTGATCATTGACTTGAAAAATAAAATTTCCAGCTCAAACTCATAAATCTTACGTTTGATCTCTTTTTACGAAGGCATTTGTCAGATTATTGCTGAAGTGGGAAAAAAAATTCTAAAAGTTTAATTTTATTGTTATTAAATGTTTTTTCCAAAGCGTGCTTTACTTTAAAACTTTAAAAATCAAAGCTATAAATCTAAACAAGTTGTGTTCCAAATTTGAGGTTGATATCACAAAACATGAGTCAGATTTTTTTTTTTTAAATTTGGATGTAATACTGAATGTTTCCACTAGATGAAATTCACTTCCCATTCGTTTGCAACGCGTCATTTTTGACCGTGAACAAGTGTGACAATATTTTTCAGGACCATTTAACCTTTTCAAATCATGTCCATGATTTATTTATTTATTTGTGTTTGTTCACAATGCCAAAACCTTTGCCAAGTTTTGTAACATTCCAATAAAGTAAAACATTCTAAAAAACAGAAACTTCAAAAATGACCAAAGAGCATTATAATGTAACCAAAATAAAAGCTGGTGAAAATGAATTAAGACAGCCATAATATGAGTAATTATTAGTATATTTTTCTTAAATGACGTTGTTGTTTTACAGTGAAATATTACAGTAGGATGGAAGCCAGTTTCCGCCATGGAATAAAATTGCATTGTTTTTTTTGTTTTTTTTTAGAAAAAAACTTTAGAACTTGTGAGATTCTGACTTTTGTCTTGCAATTCCAAGTTTACATCTTGCCATTCTGAGTTTATATCTGGCAATTTTGACTTTTTTCTTCTTCTCTGAATTCTAACTTTCTGTCTCGCAGTTCTGTTTTTTGTTTCTTTTTATCAGAATTGTGAGAGATACATTTAGAATTACAAGAAAAAAGTCAGAATTCTGAGTTTATATCAGAAATAAAGATAAAAAGAAATAAAAAGTTGCAATTATCTTTTTTAATATTTTTTAATCCTATAGCAGAAACAAGCTTCCATACAATAGTAATATTTCTTATTTTGTTTAATATTTTAATTTATTATTATTTTTATTATTTTCTAGTCATATTGATTTATAATCACAAAATGTTGGGCCAAATTGTGCAGCCCTACAAACAAGCACAGCAAGTTTTTTTTAAATCATATTTTAAACCATAATTGAAGTTTTTATCAGAAAAATCTTGAATTAACCGTTGAAATCAGAATTAACCGTTTTTATCATGTTTTTGTGGGATTTAGTTCAGTGTAATCTATAGTATCTGTAGTTCTGTCTCATTTGATCTCATTATATGGTGTTATTTTATGGGCTGCTTTAACATCAGCTGTGTTAATAAAGCCTGATTGATTGATGGATGGATGGATGGATGGGTTGTTTGTTTGTTGGTTGGTTGGTTGGTTGGTTGGTTGGTTTGATTGATTGATTGATTGATTGATTGATTGATTGATTGATTGATTGATTGATTGATTGATTGATTGATTGATTGATTGATTGATTGATTGATTGATTGATTGATTGATTGATTGATTGATTGATTGATTGATTGATTGATTGATTGATTGATTGATTGATTGATTGATTGATTGATTGATTGATTGATTGATTGATTGATTGATTGATTGATTGATTGATTGATTGATTGATTGATTGATTGATTGATTGATTGATTGATTGATTGATTGATTGGATGGATGGAAGGATGGATGGATGGATGGATTGTTTGATTGGATGGATGGATGGGTGGATGGATTGATGGATGGATGGATTGTTGGATGGATGGATGGATGGATTGTTGGATGGATGGATGGATTGCTTGATGGATGGAGGATTGTTTGTTGGATGGATGGATGGATGGATGGATGGATGGATGGATGGAT
>NW_015507365.1:0-422 GCF_001515645.1 Sinocyclocheilus grahami | reverse complement strand
ATGGATTGATTGTTGGATAGATGGATGGATGGATGGATGGATTGACTGTGATCAGGCTGAAGCAGCAGGAGGAGACGCGTGGCGCGAGGGAGATGGCGCAGGTGTGTGTAAATGAGAGCTCAGATGAACATGTGACGTGTCTGCTGGAGGAGAGAGACACACTGCTGCGCACCGGCGTCTACCGGCAGATCCAGCAGGCCATGAGCACCTGAACATCAGCAAACACACCTCGCTTGATTTCACTTCCTTCAGGTTTCGCTCACAGTTAGATGTGTGTGATTTCAGCAGGTGGCGCTGCTTCTCAATAAATCATTGCTGGATTATTAACACTTTAGCGCTTCATAAGCCTTTATATGTGACTTTATTTATTGTGTGTGTGTGTGTGTGTTTTGCACTAGATTTGTATCTGTCAGTTTAAATAA
>NW_015507364.1:139359-141107 GCF_001515645.1 Sinocyclocheilus grahami | reverse complement strand
TTTTTGCTCTGTGCCGAAAATAAGGTTTAATTTTTCACGCTTGCGTAGCTGATGAGTACCAAGCGAGACGGTTCTGTAGGAATAAGCTATTGTTTTTCCACTGTGACAGTTCCCTTGAGAAATGTGATCATGGCTTAAATGGAAATAACTCCCTAATGCGTTTCTGAAGAGGCTGTGATAGCTTCATTGAAGTTCTTTATTCATTTTAACAGAATCGAATTCAAATCTACCACTAAACGACCACATCACCTATTGTTGCGAACACAGTTTTAACTAGGGCTTTTGAAACTCCATTATACCTTCATTTCATATGAGTGCAAAGGGACAGTACTATTATTGTGCTGATGAGCCTCTGTATTATTATCATTTGTGCTATTGCTATCTGTGCAACAGTACTATTTGCTAGCTGAAAGGACATAATAAGGTGCTGTATTACTCTGTTCTACTGTAGTGAACCAGGGTAACTCAAATAGATGTTGCCACCAACTTTTAGTCAGCCACTGAGGTCTGGTATTAGGCTAAAACAATATCCAGAGAGCAGATGTTCAACCAAAAATTAAATGTTGCTGAAAATTTACTCACAAACTCATCTACATCTTGGATGGCCTGAGATTTATTTATTTATTTTTATTATTATTATTGGAACAGATTTGGAGAACCTTAGAGTTACATCACTTGCTCACCAATGGATCCTCTGCAGTCAGAATGAGAGTTCAAACAGCTGATAAAAACTAGTGGTGGCGAGATGAAGCTTCTTTAAGCTTTGAAACTTTCCGGCCAGATGCGTTGAAAAGTGGTTCATTTCTCGAGGCTTCAAGAAATGAAGCAGTCGTGGCCTAATGGTTAAAGAGTCAGACTTGTAACCTGAAGGTTGCGGATTCGAGTCGCAGGTCCGGCAGGGATTGTCGGTGGGGGGAGTGAATGACCAGTGCTCTCTTCCACCCTCAATACCACGACTGAGGTGAGACCCTTGAGCAAGGCACTGAACCCCCAACTGCTCACCGGGCGCTGCAGCAATATGACTGCCCACTGCTCCGGATGTGTGTTCACGGTGTGTGTGAGTTCACTACTGTGTGTGTGCACTTAGATGGGTTAAATGCAGAGCACAAATTCTGAGTATGGGTCACAATACTTGGCCACACGCCACTTCACTTTCAAATGTACGCTAGGGACACCAACTGGTCGATGCAAATAAGGTGCAGGAAAAAATTCTCAGGAGTGTGACAGTGCCAAAATGTGTGCTACAGGGTTAAACAAGTCTTGATACATTAACATATACACACATACATACATAAACTAGTTCTTTGAAGTTTTTATGTTCCGTGTTCATGATGGCGTTATTTAGACTGTCTAAAAGAAGGTAAAAGTGATTAAGGTGGACTGGACAGAGGGCAGTGGAAGTAAAAGTTTAAAAACAATATTTCTTCCACTGAAAAGTGAACCCCTTCTCGAAGCACTGCAATCAAACAAGGCTTTGACCATCACCAGTGACGTCACTTCACTAAAACAACACAAGCCTCGATACGGAGCTCCGGCAGGAAGTGCCTGACCTTCTCGATACAAGCTTTGAAGCCTCATTATCAAGCGTAATATTACTAATAAAAACATCACAGTAATCCACATGATTACTTGTTACAGTGGATTGTAGGCTGTTTCCTACAAAGCTGTGGGTTTGTAGGAAACAAATGATGAGGGTGAGTAAATTTTCAGCAAATTTTATTTTTTGAGTGAACTATTCCTTTAAAACT
>NW_015507364.1:113327-139198 GCF_001515645.1 Sinocyclocheilus grahami | reverse complement strand
GCGATATCGTTGACTTGATTGCAAAGATATTATTTAAACTGTACTGAGCTGGATGTTGACATCACTGAATTCAATGATGAACTGTCTTTAACTGAAAAATGAGTGTTTACTATTGTCATTTTGCATTATTGACACTATTTTCCTAATTAATGCTGTTCAGTTGCTTTGTCACAATCTGTATTGTTAAAAGCGCTATATAAATAAAGGTGACTTGACTTGACTTGACCCTTGAGCAAGGCACTGAACCCCCAACTGCTCACCGGGCGCTGCAGCAATATGACTGCCCACTGCTCCGGGTGTGTGTTCACGGTGTGTGTGCACTTAGATGGGTTAAATGCAGAGCACAAATTATATATAGTATGGGTCACAATACTTGGCCACACGCCACTTCACTTTCAAATGTATGCTAGGGACACCAACTGGTCGATGCAAATAAGGTGCAGGAAAAAATTCAGGAGTGTGACAGTGCCAAAATGTGTGCTACAGGGTTAAAAAAGTCTTGATACATTAACATATACACACATACATACATAAACTAGTTCTTTGAAGTTTTTATGTTCCGTGTTCATGATGGCGTTATTTAGACGGTCTAAATGAAGGTAAAAGTGATTGAGGTGGACTGGACAGAGGGCAGTGGAAGTAAAAGTTTAAAAACAATATTTCTTCCACTGAAAAGTGAACCCCTTCTCGAAGCACTGCAATCAAACAAGGCTTTGACCATCACCAGTGACGTCACTTCACTAAAACAACACAAGCCTCGATACGGAGCTCCGGCAGGAAGTGCCTGACCTTCTCGATACAAGCTTTGAAGCCTCATTATCAAGCGTAATATTACTAATAAAAACATCACAGTAATCCACATGATTACTTGTTACAGTGGATTGTAGGCTGTTTCCTACAAAGCTGTGGGTTTGTAGGAAACAAATGATGAGGGTGAGCAAATTTTCAGCAAATTTTATTTTTTGAGTGAACTATTCCTTTAAAACGTTTGATCACCTGGAAATGATTATCCACAATAAATTGTAAATATTTATTAATAACTCACAAAACAGACTATGGAACCGGATGTTTATTTACCAAATAATTATTTTGGATCTGTTCTGCATGTTCAGTCAAACCAATGACTTTGGTGTTGCTAGTGCCATTCTCTACTCTTTGAGCTTCAGAAATAGTAAGTGATTTTTTACAGGGTACCTCACAGAAAGTGTTTCTTACTTGACAGATATCAGTGGAATATGTGTTCTGAGATATCTCTACCTGCCTCTGAGACCCTTGAGCAAGGCACTGAACCCCCAACTGCTCACCGGGCGCTGCAGCAATATGACTGCCCACTGCTCCGGATGTGTGTTCACGGTGTGTGTGAGTTCACTACTGTGTGTGTGCACTTAGATGGGTTAAATGCAGAGCACAAATTCTGAGTATGGGTCACAATACTTGGCCACACGCCACTTCACTTTCAAATGTACGCTAGGGACACCAACTGGTCGATGCAAATAAGGTGCAGGAAAAAATTCTCAGGAGTGTGACAGTGCCAAAATGTGTGCTACAGGGTTAAAAAAGTCTTGATACATTAACATATACACACATACATACATAAACTAGTTCTTTGAAGTTTTTATGTTCCGTGTTCATGATGGCGTTATTTAGACTGTCTAAAAGAAGGTAAAAGTGATTAAGGTGGACTGGACAGAGGGCAGTGGAAGTAAAAGTTTAAAAACAATATTTCTTCCACTGAAAAGTGAACCCCTTCTCGAAGCACTGCAATCAAACAAGGCTTTGACCATCACCAGTGACGTCACTTCACTAAAACAACACAAGCCTCGATACGGAGCTCCGGCAGGAAGTGCCTGACCTTCTCGATACAAGCTTTGAAGCCTCATTATCAAGCGTAATATTACTAATAAAAACATCACAGTAATCCACATGATTACTTGTTACAGTGGATTGTAGGCTGTTTCCTACAAAGCTGTGGGTTTGTAGGAAACAAATGATGAGGGTGAGTAAATTTTCAGCAAATTTTATTTTTTGAGTGAACTATTCCTTTAAAACTTTTGATCACCTGGAAATGATTATCCACAATAAATTGTAAATATTTATTAATAACTCACAAAACAGACTATGGAACCGGATGTTTATTTACCAAATAATTATTTTGGATCTGTTCTGCATGTTCAGTCAAACCAATGACTTTGGTGTTGCTAGTGCCATTCTCTACTCTTTGAGCTTCAGAAATAGTAAGTGATTTTTTACAGGGTACCTCACAGAAAGTGTTTCTTACTTGACAGATATCAGTGGAATATGTGTTCTGAGATATCTCTACCTGCCTCTGACAGCCCTATAGGCTTTGTAAACAGTAAAAATGAATCTGACTGCAGAGCGCTGTCGTTTGACCAATCGGAAGACATTGAGGTGTTTGCTTCCTGTCAGTTATTTTAAGTGTTCGGGTTCATTTTGAGTGTTGCTGACGTCTATGGAAGCCAGAGTTTTTGGATGGAGGGGCAGTCTAATTCAGACTGGCAGAATTTAGTGAAAGAAAATGAAGTACTTTTGTTCATTTCAATGCTTTATGTACTGTCAACACTTACAATAATTTTTTTTTTTTTACCAGTGAAATGATATCTCTACCTCTTAAACAACAATAACCAGGGATAATTTGTATCTGATGTGTGTCGATTCTGAACATCTCATTTTCCTTGGGTGCCGTTTCTAAGCTGGCATCTCTCTGCTCAGAGCTCTCAGTATCCAGTGGACAGATGCTCTTTGTTCTTCAGTTCACCTCGGAGAATCCAAGGCATTCCCCCCACCCTCATTCATTTGGATTTGAATTTAGTACTTTTAAAACCTGGTAAAAACCTATGTTTTTACTTTAAGTTTTAATTAATTTTAGTGAGTGATTTTTACTTTTACATTGTGGTATGTACTTTTTTCCACCATTTGTTACTGTACTGAATATCTCTACTTATACTATAAACATTTCTGCTGACTTTTATTTTACTGCATATTGAAACAAAAATGAATATTTTTACATTTCTCCTAGTCTCTCATAGTTAGACCTTTGCCTGCCTGCTATAGTGAATGGTTGATTAAACCCTATAGGGGTCTAATGTCTAGATTTGCAGAATATTGTTTTTTTTCTTGGAAAGGACTCTGATATTAAATTCATGTACAAATTTGACTCCTGCGCATGAATCCATGTTCAGAGATTTGGCCGGTTAGTGCCAATAAGCTACAACTTAAAATGTTAAGTTCACTGAACTAAATTGGGCTCTCAGTAACATTAAACTGACTTAAATCAAGTTGAATCTAGTATAACTTATTAAAAAAAAGTTGAAATTGCTTTAATTATTTTTATTAGTTAAAGTAACTTAAAACCATAAGTTGTCATGGCTTTTCATATCACATCATATCACTTTTTACAGTGTACAAATCAGAAAATATGTATTGACTTTGTGATCATAATGTCTGTCCATCCAACAAGTTTTAAGAGTCGATTATATTTCACAAGCATAACTTCGAAAACTAAGTGCCTCAAACAAAACTCTAAAGTCACTAATGAAATTATTATTCATTTAAATTGTATTATTTATTCAACCCTAGACCAGCAGCTGCAGGCCACAAATAGCTGTGCTGTGATCCAATGCTTCATCTAGTCTCTTCTTAGCTGTGCTCACCTCAGTGAGCTGGAGAAATACAGTCTTCCCCTCTGCGGCCTGGTCAAGCAGTCAGCCTGACATCTTTCTTAAAGCCAAAATGCTTCAGCTACTCGCATTAAGCATTGCTCAGTTCCTGGCACTGGCTTCAAAACTCTCCTACCCCAAGTCCCCAGGCATTTTTATTTCATAGCTTTTGGAATTCATGAAATCGGAGAAAAGGTAAAGTGCTCGTATAAGACAGCTATAAAGCACGCGGCCTTGGCTGCCCACTTAGCGCTGGAATACGATTAAATACTTTCGGTTTTTGCACTTCAAAACACTGTGGGCTACACTTGAGCTCCCCGGTTGGTTTCTGAGTTCAGTCTGTGATTACACCAGTGTGCGCTTACATCAACGGCAAAAGTCTGAACGTTTCAAAGCATCAGAGCCTGATCACATCCTGTTTCAAAGCGCCTCGTTCCCCGCACAGCCGCATGCTAATGCAATTTAACCTCTACACACATCCATGCTGATTTCATCAAGCAGCAAAACACCCTGGATGCAATTTAATAACGATGCAAAGGGAACTCAGGTTTGTCTCTCAAAAGCGACACTTCTGAAAACATGAAATAGTGAGAGAGCTTCTATCATCTCGCCTCAAGGATATCATTCATCTTTATCTCACCCTCTCACTTTTTGCCTCGTCTCTCTCCCCGTGATATCCTGAGCTAATTTGATGGTGCATTTTGCAGTCTAGTCACTGATTAAGGCATCTCCATTCATCATGGTTCTGGTAAGGGTTCCCGAGGCTTGTTGTTTGCCTGTGAAAATAAAGTGATAGCATTGCATCATGCAGACAGTTTTTCATTATAAACGGTTTACTTACCATCACTTATCCATCCACATGATGAGCTCGTCAGTCATGTGGCAGGGAGGAAGATCTCATCACATCATGAAATTAGATGCAGCGCCATTTCTGTGCCATCTTACCACCCTGTCAAAAAAATTTAATAAAAACAACAACAATACAACAACAGTTTCAAAATAAACACGCCAATTTATTATTTTTGCATTTTTTTAACATTTAATATTTGGAACCTTGAATATGATGTGTTGTTTCTTGGTGTTTGTTGTGTTTTGCTTTGTGTTGTTTGAAACCGTTCCAGCCACAATAGATTTGTTTTTTGGACTTCTTATTATGCTGTGCAGACTGTGTTGATTTTGAATGAAGTTTACTCCACAGGGGCTCCTTCTTCATGCATGTCTTATTGTTGTGTGTTTTTTACCCCTGGAGAGAAAAATAACTGGGTCTAAGTATCGTAGGAGCTTCTTTTGAAGATTATTTTTCTGACCATTGTATTTTTTTTTTATTCTTTTCTATGTTTTTTGTAACTAGTACGTCTGAAAATGTTTAATGCATTGCAGGCCTATTAATTAGAGGTATAATTATTTGTATGGGCCGTTGACTCACAACATGTCTATAGACTTTTGGTTATAATGTATAGGCCATGCATTTATTAGGGAAAATGTATGCTTTAGGTCCTTTAAAGGGATAGTTCACCTAAAATCAACTGTTTGGTTACCAACATTCTTCAAATATTTTCTTGTGTGTTTGGAACAAGAGGAGGGTAAATGGCAGAATTTTCGTTGAGCTTTAATTGGACACCATTTCTTTTGTTTTAATCAGTGGTGGACAGTAACGGAGTAGTTTTAATTTGTTACTGTACTTAAGTACATTTTTCAAGTATCTGCACTTTACTGGAGTAGTTTTATTTTGAGTAACTTTTACTTCACTACATTCCAAAGCATAAGATCATACTTTTTACTTCACTACATTTCATAAAACATATCGTTACTCCTTATAATATATCACGTGCTCTGACACGCAGAAGCAGTGTCTGATTCAAGAACGAACTGATTCTTTTCAAATCAACCTTTTAAATCGATTTACAAATCGCACCAAATGATAAATTCACGAATTAGAATTAAACGATTGCAGCTGTCCTCGAGTCGACAACTCACTGATTCAAATGAACCGTTTAGTGCGAGTCTCCAGTGAACTGAATTCACAAGCAAGAACCGCTCGTTTCCTTAAAATGTTCTTCCTAACGTCAGGCCTTATTCTCCTGTCATATATAACTGTGATGTTCTGCAAAACAACAAACTTTAAAACACTTTTTTCTTACTGGCTAAAATCAGATGGTCAAATCTCAGGTACTTCGCAGTGTAAGCTTCACAGTGAACATTATATATATATGGGTTTGCACTACAAACCAGTGTGTTCATAATTTAAGATAATACATTATCATATTATTTTAAGACACACCAACTTTCAATATCAAGCAGCAAAACGAACTGTTTTGTTCAGCTAAAAATAGCAGGACGGAGTGGACGCAGATGAGACCGGAAGCCAGACCCATATAATTTACAAATGGCCATGCCCATTTTTACGACAAGAAAAAGGTCTCAATAAAACAAATTTCTTGCAGAGGACACACACTACGAATCTATCCTTCTGTTTATGAAAATGCATTTCAGTCCTGTGGGGAAAGAGATTAAATGTGTACTTGCATAATTTCAGCAATTATGTAGTTGTGTAACAACTAATGCTGTGTTTGTATGTTTGTACCATACTGTCAATGGCAGGCTATTACAGCCTAATTTAATGAATTCCATTATTAAAAACAGAACACATTTTTAATATGTGTGGGTGTTGTGTCCTGTGTTTTATTTGTATAGCGCTTTTCACAATACACATTGTATCAAAGCAGTTTTACAGAAATGCATAATGTTAATGACTAAATGTCCACATTTAGCAGTTGAGAGATGGGTGATAGGGATCTTTACATATGGTGAGGATATAAACAGTTAAGCAGTAAAGATTTGTTTTATAGTGTGTGTGTGTGTGTACCTGTTTTTCTATTCTGGTGGGGACTTAAACCTGAATACACAGACTCATGGGGACTTATGTGATGGGTCATGGGTAAACAAGCTAATAAATCACATAGAATGAAGTTTTTTGAAAATTAAAAAATGCAGAAAGTTTCCTGTAAGGGGTAGGTTTAGGTGTAGGGCCATAGAAAATACGGTCTGTACATTAGAAAAACCGTTAAGCTTATGGAGAGTCCCCACAAGGATAGCAAACTAGACGTGTGTGTGTATGTGTGTGTATGCATGTGTGTGTGTATATATATATATATATATATATATACACACAGTATCTCACAGAAGTGAGTACACCCCTCACATTTTTGTAAATATTTTATTATATATTTTCATGTGACAACACTGAAGATTGAAAATCTTCATGTTTTTTCATTGAAGGTGAAAAAACATGTTTTCCCTCAACATTTAAACAGGCTCGTATAACCCCACTTCTTAAGAAACCCACTCTTAACCCAACTCTTTTAGAGAACTACGGACCGGTTTCCCTTCTACCTTTCATTGCAAAAACACTTGAACGAGTTGTGTTCAATTACGTCTCAGCCTTTCTCACAGAACAACCTCCTGGACAACAACCAATCTGGCTTCAGAAGTGGACATTCGACCGAGACTGCCTTGCTTTCAGTTGTTGAAGCCCTAAGAGTGGCTAGAGTGGCTTCCAAATCTTCTATACTTATTTTGCTGGATCTGTCTGCTGCTTTTGATTCGGTGAACCACCAGATTCTTCTGTCAACCCTATTGGAAAATGGCATCTCAGGAACCGCATGCCAGTGGTTTGAGTCTTACCTTTCAGATAGGTCCTTCAAGGTATCTTGGAGAGGTGAGGTGTCCAAGTCGCAACATCTAGCTACTGGGGTGCCTCAGAGCTCAGTACTTGGACCACTTCTCTTCTCTGTCTACATGGCATCACTAGGTTCTGTCATTCAGAAACATGGCTTTTCATATCACTGCTATGCTGATGACACTCAACTCTACCTCTCATTCCATCCTGATGATCCAAAGATAGCTGCTCGCATCTCAACATGTCTAACAGACATTTCTTGTTGGATGATGGACCATTACCTTCAACTCAACCTGGCTAAGATAGAACTGCTTGTGGTTTCAACAAACCCATCATCAAACCAATTTATCAAAATTTCACCATCCAGTTAGACTCATCAACCATAACTCCTTCAAAAACAGCTAGAAACCTTGGAGTTGTGATTGATGATAAGCTGAATTTCTCAGACCACATTGCTAAAACTGCCCGGTCCTGCAGATTTGCTATATACAGCATTAGGAAGATTTTTCCTTTCTTTCAGAACATGCAACCAACACAACTCCTTGTTCAAGCTCTTGTTCTATCCAGGCTGGACTATTGCAATGCTCTCTTGGCAGGTCTTCCAGCCACTTCTATCAAACCTCTACAATTAATCCAAAATGCCGCTGCAAGATTAATCTTTAATGAGCCGAAAAGAACGCATGTCACACCTCTGTTCATCAATCTGCACTGGCTACCAGTAGCTGCTCGCATTAAATTCAAGACATTAATGTTTGCCTACAAAACCACCACTGGTTCTGCACCTATTTACCTAAATTCATTACAAATTTATAACAATTTGGTGTGATGATGAACAAATGTGTATCACTACCACAGTTATATGAGGCAAATAAATCATGGAGTTTAAAACTGGTCATATCCCCCACAAAGCAGTTTAATTGTTATCCCATAATACTTGTACAAGATGCATCATACATAATACAAAATATCTTGAGTTGCCTATTATGCAGGCCACAGGGCAACTGTGGCAAGAAACAAAAAACTAAATTTGATGTTGAATAATAGAGAGGGGGAAAAAAACAAGGGACAGTTCTCATTATTATTATTATTTAACAGCATTTTTTTTTATTGAAAAAAAGGAAGAAAGTGTTCTCATAAGAAAGACTCACAACTGGCAAATTAAGGTAAGAGAAATTTACAGTGACAGAATGCAGGTATCTATGTGACAACGCAATTTCATGACATACTGTAGTTAATAGCTTGCCTAGGTCTAATCTTCTACTCACTCAAAAGTATCTACTCTTTATTTACAAACAGTGTACATACTTTTAGGGCATAATGCAAAGTAGCTAAAGCCTACTAAAGACAGTCACTAAATTTCGCTAAAGAATGTGCTAATTAGCATATTTAATATGTCATTATATATATATATTTCAGACACCTTCAACATTTCTCACATTATCACATTTATTCGCTATAGTTTAGAAAATGGTAATAAAATATGACAAGAACTCAGAGTTAAACTGTGTCAGAAAATATTCATCTTGATAATGTCAGATAACTTGATAGAAAGGTATGTAATGAATTACAATCCACCAAAAATTATTCAGCTGTTCAATTTAAGTACACAATTAGATAATACCAACTTAGGTCAATCAACCAAGCAATGCTTAGTTTTGTTCAGTTGTGTAAAAAGGTCACATTAGCATAAGAAAAAAACACAAGATTAAACATGGTCAGGTCAAAGTTTCTGAAGAATTTTTGGTCCTACATTTTTTCAATTTTTCTGGTATTCAACTGCATGAAGAATTTTGGGTATAATATGTCACAGTTCACTTTATTTTGCTACCCTCACTTACATAAATGAACTACAGTGTCCTACACCCACTAGTAAAAAAAATATCAAAGATTATATCTGGTGTCTGAATAATTTTTGGTTTGAGGTACTGTATATGGAGGCCAGCCCTCCATGTAATCTTCTGAGATTGCTAAGATTGTAATGGAGATACTAGGAATGTTCCTCCCATTTGTGCAGTGCAGATACCCCAGATTCTGCAAATCAATAATAAAAAAGACGCACTGGGATTGAATAAACTTGTTTTCACTGTTTAATGTTGTCCACGTGAGTGTGGTGGATGATGATGGAGCCGGTCCACCTGATGCATCTCCTGTATCATCACTAGATGTCTCCCTGTGTCTTCCAAATGTGCCTTCTGCCTCACAAGCTACAGGGGTTGCACAGAGCACTGTAACAATTATGTTCTGTTTTAATTTCTTTTTCATTGTGTTCAGTTCATATTTTGTCTGCCTTAGTTATCTAGTTGGTCACTTTTGTTTCTCTGTTTTCCCACCATTTTTTAATCACCATGGTTACTGAATAATTTGATCACATCTGTTGGTAATCTACATTTATATTACATTTACATTGAATCATTTAGCAGATGCTTTTATCCAAAGTCACTTAGTATCAATATGTTAGTCTTAAGGTTATCTATAAGGCAGTGTGCTCCAAAACAGTGACAAAATTCGCATTTAGAAGATATAAGCATTCAAAGCTTGCAGTTCGTCACTTCTGCCAAAACGGCTCAATAATTTTTTTTGACGTCACATCGTACTTCAGCTTCTCATTAAGCTTTCTGTCCAATCAAATGCTCTCTAGAATCCGAAGCCCCTACACTATAAAATAGACGCCGCAGCTGAAATAGATCACTTGTCCACAGAATTTGTATTTTCTGTACAGTGAATGGTATATAGTGTACTATATAGGGGACAGGGAACTATTCAAACAGTGTAAATATGCTTTCCATTGAGGAAAAAAAGAAGTCTGGTTTCGCGCTGTGTCACGCTAACCACCGCACCGCACACACACTCTGATCCGGTCCAGAGACACGATAGCACGGACAGGATCACATGCGCGAGTCGGCACAGAGCACAAAATGTATCGGAGCTCTTTAAATTCTACACAGAATGCTATATTTTATAGCAATATGGATGAGATTGTGGCTGGCATACCCTGTCAAATGTGGCTTTACGGAGCTCAACGGCTCTGAACGGCTCTAGCCCAAGCTGTGATATAAACGAACGCTATTGGCTATTTTAAAAAGGGTAAACTGTCTTCCTGTTTCAGTTAAAATGACGTCAATACATAGAGTAACGCTGCATGTTTCTAAGCATTTCAGGGGACCTTTAAAGGGCCAAGATGGAAGAGATGTGTCTTTAGCCGTTTCTGAAGGATGGCTAAATACTCAGTTGCTCGGATCAAGTTGGGCAGGTCATTCCATCAACAGGGAACAATTAAAGTAAAAGCCTGTGAAAGTGATTTTGTGCCTCTTTGGGATTGTACTGTGATTTGCTGTTCACTTGCAGAGCACAAGCTTCTGGAGGGCACATCATTCTGAAGTAGTGAACTTAGGTAAAGAGGTGCAAATACTGTGTAAAATGTCACTAGCCATAATAATGTGTCTAGCATGCTCAGGGGAGCGTTGAATCTTGTGTCTCAGATTGGTTCTTGCTGTTTTGAGGGCAGCTTTATATCCTGATGTGATCTTTATCAGCCTATGGGCATCTGCTATCAGCCATGGCTTCTGGTTGGCACATATGGTTATGGTCTTGGTGACTGTCACATCATCATTGCACTTTTTGATGTAAGCAGTCACTGTTTCAGTGTACTCTTGCAGGTTTTTTTGATGGTTGTAGGTTGTGTCCTGGGAGCTGTCCTGTAGTGCTGAGGCAGCATCATCTGGCCATACTGTGATATGCTTTTAAACCGGTTTGGTAAGTTTGAGTAGAGGTCTGTATGCTGGAATTAGCATGACAAAGATGTGATCCGAGTATCTGAGGAGGAGGCGGGGGAGAGCTTTGTATGCAGTTTTTTGTCCTTTATTTTTCGGTTGTGTACACCAGGTCCAATGTGTTCACCTTTTTGCAAAGTTAGAATGTTGGCAGTCTTTACTTGGTTGACGTCACCAGTTACAATGAAAAAGCCATCACGGTTGTTGGTTTGTTGCTTGCTGATAGAGCTGTACAGTATGTGTGAAGCGTTAGCACATGTGGCTGTGAACTCCCGCAGCAGATAGGAGTGTCAACACTTTACAAACATGAACTCTACCAGTGACGAACAGTGTTTGGAGACTATGACAGCATTGTTACACCATTCTTTGTTGATATAGCAACACAAACCGCCTCGGCAAACCGTACGGTGTTGTGGGGTTTGCCTTTAGCCTAGCTTATATGCCTCAAGGTTTATGTCCCCGTCACACCTCTTGTGATGTCTCCTTGAGCAGGTAGCATTAGTGACCAAGGCTGAGGTCTCAGGGAATGGCTTCTGCAGTAAACAAAGTCCTTGTTGTTCCTCAGTAGTCATCGGCGAGGTATGATATACATGCACTGTCAATTTCCAGAAGGCGCTGACATTGTAGACATGTTGCAGTGTAGTTTTCTATGTCGGATAACTTTTGATAGAAAGGTATGTAATGAATTACAATCCACCAAAAATTATTCAGCTGTTCAATTTAAGTACACAATTAGATAATACCAACTTAGGTCAATCAACCAAGCAATGCTTAGTTTTGTTCAGTTGTGTAAAAAGGTCACATTAGCATAAGAATAAAACACTTAAGATAAAACATGGTCAGGTCAAAGTTTCTGAAGAATTTTTGGTCCTACATTTTTTCAATTTTTCTGGTATTCAACTGCATGAAGAATTTTGGGTATAATATGTCACAGTTCACTTTATTTTGCTACCCTCACTTACATAAATGAACTACAGTGTCCTACACCCACTAGTAAAAAAAAATATCAAAGATTATATGATATACATGCACTGTCAATTTCCAGAAGGCGCTGACATTGTAGACATGTTGCAGTGTAGTTTTCTGATAGTTTGAGAATAAATTACATAAAAGCACCATCTTTAGGACCCAGAGTAGTAGGCCCCTATGATTTATGCAATGCGGAAAATGTGGATCAAATCGCAGAATCAGGCTATTGTAAGAATAAATGAAAATTGTTTTTATGCATTCATATAATTAGACATGCTAAAGCAGAATTTGGTAACAATAAAACATAAGGTGGGGGGAAAAAACATTTCATAGGGCCCTAAACATGTAATTTTTGTAAAATTTTAATAAATTGATGTTAAATTGTTTCATTATTATAATTATGTTTCATGATTTTCATGATAAATAAAATTTAATTTAACCATTAAAAAGGTGTCCAGAAAATTTAAGTACTGGTGAGTTTCTGAAACTAGATAAGGTTTGTCCTAGACCAGGGTTCCTCAAATCTTGCCCTGGAGGGCCAATGCGCTGCAGAGTTTAGCTCCAACCCTGATTAAACTCACCTACCTGTGATTTGCTAATGATCCTGAAGACATTGATTAGCTTGCTCAGGTGTGTTTGATTAGGGTTAGAGCTCTGCAGGAAAGTGGATCTCGTGGGCCAGATTTGAGGATCCCTGTCCTAGACGTTGCTACATTTGCTTTTTTGGAAAAAAGTCTTTGCCCTGCCCCCAGTGGAGGTCTGTGCATGCCACTGTGCCTGAATAATCAAAAATACACAGTAATAAATTCATAGTAAGTAAATGTTTATAAAGCTTAATGCTGGTACCTGGTTGCAATTAAATCATCATCAATAATTAGTGAACTTGTGGGCTTTGTAGTCCTTCTTTATGCATGGCCCTAAAAATTTGTGTCCACATACACACAAATGTATGCACTGCTCCCACAACAGATACTGCACTGAGATGTAATGTGCCAGTTTAGACAGCTTTAATGTTTTTGTCACAAGGCCAAGGGACAGTCTGATTCTACATTTAGAAGTCTAATTTATTTTTATTTGTTTTTAACATTTAATAATTCCTCCTAGGTAAAGACAATAGGAAGCCTTTAGTGTCCCTTTATCGGAATTACTGATATGCTGGGATTGTACACTCCTACTCATGTCATGATCCCTAATGACTAATTTGTTAGTCATTTACAGATGAGTCAGACCCTATTGCATTTTGAACATTTTTGACTCCACGATGAAACATGATTACATAAGATCACAGAGACAATGACATCGAAGACAGGACTCAAGATACAACAAAATGTCTAATTCATGTAAAAACCTTATAGTGTAAAATTAGCAGGCATTCAAAAAAAAGGGCAGCAGAAATTCACATAAATTCAAGCATTTTAAACAAATTATGATAATTTTCTTTCCTAAAAGTGCCACAACACTGCAGTATACCTGCAGTATTCCGAAACTGCACTGGCAAAAGTGCCTAAAAGCATTCTGCTTAGACCCTAACAATGCGCCCCAAGTCTGCCTCCATTCTGGTGTAATGTATACCCACTTTTAACATTTCAATAAAATTATACATTTTAATCAAATAATAAATCATTGCAAATGCAAATTTATTTTGATTTCAATTATATTTGAAGCAGTCATATTTTGTCTCTTGACACTGTATACAATTTCCAATTATAATTTATGTATATATATATATATATATATATATATATGTGTGTGTGTTTAAATTAAATTTTACATTAAATATATTAAGATATAAACATATATAAGTAAATACATTAATAAATGTATATAATATTATGGTATAGATTTTAGGATAGAGTTAGGCAAAATTCCACTGAGACCAAAATGTAGGCCTATTTACTGCACTTCTCTAGTGTAGTTATACTAAATGTACACACACACAGATCCTGTTGTATAAATAACGTTTTTGTGTTTTATGGTGCTTTGTTTTCATAGTAGTGCATTGATAAAAAATAAAAAAAATCCAATTCTCAGCAACCAATTGTAACATACAGGCGACAGAGAAGTTAAGGCAATGATCAAAATGCCACAGATTTATTTAAAAAAGGTAATCCTAGAAGTCGGAAGTATCAAAAACAATGGAAACTCATTCTTCTCAATCACTCTAAAAGTGGTTCTACAGTGGAACAGCACACATTGTATGAAATTTGCAGAAGTTCTCTTGGGGACCATCACCAGGCAGGTGTGCACTGTGCTGTGCATTCAACCCAACCAAAAGGAATGCCCAAAAGGAATCCTCCGGATAATGTGATACACAAAATCTAAATACGAGGGTATGGTGGAGGAATTGTACCACTGCTGGTAGATCCAAGCCGTTGTAGTGGTCGATTATCCTGTAATGTGCAGGCTAAGGGTGAGGATCAAAATGCAGTAGATTTATGTTTTTTAAAAATCCTTTAAGTCATATGTATCAAAACAACATGTAAAGGTAAACGTAACTGCTTAGCAAAGACAATAATCAGCCAACAAAGGAATTAAACACAGGGCTATAAATACAAGAGATAACAAGTAATTAAACAGGATACAAATGAACAGAATGGCTGTGTCCGAATTCCTGCATCTCACCAGATGACTCTTGCAGCTGAATCATCTATCCATCCATTTTCCAAACTGCTTGTCCAATGTGGGTACAGCGTAATATCACAAAAGTACAAATTTCTCTTTTATTAAACAGTTTAATTAAAGTATACAGATGCTAGTTTCCATGATAGAGCATTTTCCTGGAGCTACCAGTTTGATAAATTATGATTATAAACTGCAACCATAAACTATGCAAAGGCGGCAGCCCTTCCAGTGTCTGAATTTGCTCACTTGTTTTAATTCACTCCTTCAAGTGGACTATATTAGTGGACTAATGTAGGGAATAGTGAATGAGGGTATAGGGGGAAATTTCAAACACAGCAAATGATTAACTATGGAAACCAACAAAAGAACACTAGCAACCAAGGACACAGAAACTAAGCACGGGAACTGAGAACAATGGGACAATGGAAAGCAATGAACATAAGAACAAAACAAAATATGAACAATGCACAAAATAAGAGTCGTAGAACAGATGATTTGTGACACCAATATTATTATTATTATTATACGTTTATTAAGGAGCCTTAATAATAAGCCAAGTCAACTGCTTCCATAATACAATCGGTCAGTCATTAAATAAGTCATTAGAAAGTAGTTTGGTTCTGGTCAAACATACATTAAAAAAAAAAAAAAACTACAATATGTAACCTCTAAAGCCAAAGAGACAGCTTTTCTTCATCAAAATGTTTTATTGGGTGCAAATTAAGTGCAAATGGCTCTATCGCTGTTATTAAAATAATAATAATAATAAAAAAAATTTAACTGGTTAATTGTAATGGTTAAAACAGTGCTGAATGTAAGAAGTGCTTTTATGCTTGTTTTATGTGTAACTATTCCATTCACTCTCTTAGTATTTTGTGGCAGAACATGGTTTTGTTTCCTCAAACATCTCTCCGTGATTTGTCCATCTGGTCCTCTGGTTGGTTCTGAATTCCTCTGGTGGTGGAAATTATTTGCTCTTTTTTCCATGGCCTTTGAACTTAGCCATAAAGCTGAACGCTCCTAGATATTCACCAAGCAGCACACCCATTTTAGTGGGTAAAAGACTGTGACAGAGTAAAAGCAAGACAGAGATGGAAAATGTTATACATGCAAACTGAAAGAAAACACACACACACATGTTAAAAACGTACTTTTGCGAACTAGTCCTAGGTTTTTCGCTCAATCTCAATCAAACCACTGCAGTAATATTCTCTGGACTCTCTAGATCAATAATTTGTCCTTTTGGTTAGCTATAACTAGGTCATTTAGAAAAGGGGCCTGGCCAAATATACCCAGAAGCCTATAAAACCTAAATGCAAACAAAAAACTTTATGAAACTTGGTGAAACCATGTGACTAAATTTCTCAATTATTTCTCTTGCACATCAACCAGAAAGCAGCGTTAGATTTTGGCTTCACTGAGAAAAAGACTTTAGTAGTCTTGCATGTGTCTGTCATACTGTTTGTGAAGAGACAGGTGAAAGACAACCCTAGATCAGAGAGGTTAAAAGATAAGTTTGCTTTGTATTCTCACATTGTTGTAAATGAACAATGCATACTCTTTCTCAGTGTTACCTGCACTGAGATTATCCCTGTTTATTGTCAGAGCACAATAAGAAAAAAACACCTTTTTACAGTATATATAGCTAATTTTTATTAAAACCCAATTGTGCCAACGGTGATACCACCCTTTAAGTTGTATAGCTTTAGCATAGCAGCTATTTTATAACGGCTTAAAATGCTGTTATTATAATAGGTAAACATGAAATTAAAATAGATCTTTAACACTGAGGTCCAGCATGACTTACTTCTTCAAAACGATGGCAATGTAGATGCTTCGAGGCATATAAACATAAACCTGTTCCCTTCTAACGGCATCCACAATTTTCCTACACGCATACTCCGGCTCAAGAATAGGCATGATTCTGGGCCATCTGCAAAAAACACACATACACACCAGTATAAGCACTTCGTCTTTTAAGACATTTACAAAGCAGATAAGAGGAACTACAGGAATAATAATAATAAATAATAATCTCAACATGCACAAATATTACTCGCAAGTTGCAATTAACTTCCCACATTCAGTTCCAAAATATTCGCATATACATCATTCAAAAACATTCTACATGTTCTCTAGCTCTTTCTGTCTATCTATGAGATGTTATCTAATTTGAAAATACTTTTAGTTACCAATGCTACATTGTCACAGATAGCATTCATAAAGTAAAAAAAAACACATTATTTTCCACATACTGTACATTTTATTGTTTCTCCTCTATGCCCTGCCTTTTTGAAATGCGTCGATTTTTACAAAGCTCATCGGTCTGAAAAGCGAGGTGTGCTGTGATTGGCCAGCTATCCAGTGCGTTGTGATTGGCCGAATACCTCAAGAGTGTGACGGAAATGTTACGCCCCTCACCATACTGTTGATGCCGTGTCCCGGCCGGCCGGAGCAACAAAACAAAAACATGAAAACCCATTACAAACGAGGCATTTGTTGCATCCAGTGGGGACATAATTACTGATTATAATGACTTATACTGTCTTTTTACGTGTTGCGTTGCGTCACGCTGCATAAACATAAACCCTGTCTGCATTTGTGATCGGAGAAATGACAAACAACAAGTGCTACTCTACACTGCCCAAAACTCGCGTTTGAATCATCAGTGGCAAATCCTTTAAATTAAAACGTACTTACAGACTGTGAGTCAGAACTGCCGGCATTGTAGTCTACTCTCCCAGGATCAGTAAACAGTCCTCCATAAAATGTGCTGCACACATCTGGATATTTGGGTTAAACTGTTCTGGAACAGTGTTGTAAATACAACTTAAACACTGATTTGTAGTCGTGTCCTCTTTTGGAAGATCAAACAAAGTTGTTTCGCTTTCACAACGAAAAACACAGCGACCTAGCGTGAGCGGAAGCCGCGGCTTAGCATGACCTGAGGCCGGGCTAGAGTGAGCAGAGGTGGCGGGGGTTGAGAACGGCGCAGCCAGCGGATTCCACGAAGGAGCGGCAACCACATGTGACGGCCCCGGGCTGGACTCCGCTTCGTCCACGGTGAAAGCTGATCCGGCGATCCACAGCACTAAGTTGATGTATTCCCTCAGCGACCAGCACAGATCAGCTCCAGGCATGATGAAGCAGATATCGTCCTCTTTTGGAAGACCAAACAAAGTAGTTTCGCTTTCACAACGAAGCACACAGCGTCTTCACGACACGGCAGCAGCAGCAGCAGCAACAATACTACAGCTATACTACAGAATAAAAGTCACGCCTACTTTCTTTGCGTGAACATTTGGGCGGTGTTATGCAAATCTTCTCACATAGTGAGGTAGATATGTGGGGGCGTGTTAGAACGAGCCGTTTTAGGTAGGCGTGGTTAACTCTTAACTTTTATAAAGAATATCTCTTTGGATTGGAGTCTTTAGTCTTTGCAACTTTACAGATCTTCTTTATGCACCAAGAGCTTGTAACACTCCAAAGAGAAAGGAAAAATTGAAATTGCATCATATGACCCCTTTAATTTAAATTGAACAAATGTACAAAAGTAACCAAAAACCTCCTTAAAATCAAACAATGAAATGTATACAGTGAACTACACATACCCTACAATATGCAAAATGATTAACATGATTATAGGCTGAATGAGAAAACTGACCATTGAATTTCAGTGTTTACATGCACTGAACCCACCAGCAGCCCACCTTAGTTAATAGTTCCTAGTTGCATTTAGCATTGCTTTTGAATAAGAGAAAAACACACACTCACACACAGATCTTAGAGAGCACTGGGTGAATTACATGACCTCTGTCATATTCTGTCTGTCCAACATGAGTGTCTCTTTCTCAAGCAAACTCACTGTTACTCTTATTTCATCATAATCCAGTTAATTAAAATTGCATAATGCATACAGATATGCAGAAACTCTGGATAAAACTGGTTCTATGTTTTTCAACATATTATATAACAATGTAATGCATGTTTAAGTGCACTGTATCTTTGACGTTTGTGTGAAGAACAGCCACTGGCTCTGCACTCTCTTACCTCCACTCATACAAATTTACATCCCCTCCAAAAGCCTACAGTTATAAAGTGAGCCGTGACTCATGGTACCACCACATAAAGACACATTATCACTTTCCCATGTATTAATGAATTTCATGTACATTGTTCCTCACTGCACTGGTAGAATGCTCTTACTAACCCTACAGACAGATGATTCCCTTATAATATTCAAGAAATGTTTAACAAACTGCATTAAGAACATGACATAATCCTGTTAATGTTAACTGTATTCAAAATAAATCTCTATGCTCTATGCTCACCATTTCGTATTGTTCTAGCATGTACTCTTATAGATTTTGTATTTTTAGCACTTCTCATGTTATTCTATCTATAGGATGAACCTCTTTTTTTATTTGTCATTTGTAAGCTGCTTTAGATACAAGTAGTTGGATAAAGAAGTTCTGTAATGAAACTCTAGATGGCGCAGGCCAATATGTTCTAACTCAATTATACAGATGTAATTACATCATCATTCAAATGGCGCCGTTGATTGGTTTCTTTTCACATAAGCAGCCAATGAGCTTACTGCTCGACATTCAAATACTTGGATAGTGCTTGCTGTAGCAATTGCAGCACGCTCAGAAACCCCCCACCTTCCCCATCTCCACCTGTATAGATCTGCTACAGGTTAATTTTATGCATGTTACATATGGGGGTTATTTCATATATGTTATATGTGCAGCAGCAGTATTTTCTACGTGCTCACAGCACAATGTCTGTGGACGTACTGGCAGTAGTACTTGCTTTGCCGTAGCAGTGTAGTAGATCTATTTCACCAAGGCCAAACACAAACATTGGCATGTATATTACCATGCTAAACTCTCTGAGAGTTGTCATGACAGAAATTAATAAATGTAAATGTACATGCTTCTCCATTGTACTGGTGCAGATTGTACATGCTACATTGTCACAGATAGCATTCCTAAATTATGCAGCCATGTCCACAGGTTTATCATAAAAAAAAAACAGTGTGCTGAGCAATACAGAAAATGACATGACCTCTGTCATATTCTGTCTGTCCAACATGAGTGTCTCTTTCTCAAGCAAACTCACTGTTACTCTTATTTCATCATAATCCAGTTAATTAAAATTGCATAATGCATACAGATATGCAGAAACTCTGGATAAAACTGGTTCTATGTTTTTCAACATATTATATAACAATGTAATGCATGTTTAAGTGCACTGTATCTTTGACGTTTGTGTGAAGAACAGCCACTGGCTCTGCACTCTCTTACCTCCACTCATACAAATTTACATCCCCTCCAAAAGCCTACAGTTATAAAGTGAGCCGTGACTCATGGTACCACCACATAAAGACACATTATCACTTTCCCATGTATTAATGAATTTCATGTACATTGTTCCTCACTGCACTGGTAGAATGCTCTTACTAACCCTACAGACAGATGATTCCCTTATAATATTCAAGAAATGTTTAACAAACTGCATTAAGAACATGACATAATCCTGTTAATGTTAACTGTATTCAAAATAAATCTCTATGCTCTATGCTCACCATTTCGTATTGTTCTAGCATGTACTCTTATAGATTTTGTATTTTTAGCACTTCTCATGTTATTCTATCTATAGGATGAACCTCTTTTTTTATTTGTCATTTGTAAGCTGCTTTAGATACAAGTAGTTGGATAAAGAAGTTCTGTAATGAAACTCTAGATGGCGCAGGCCAATATGTTCTAACTCAATTATACAGATGTAATTACATCATCATTCAAATGGCGCCGTTGATTGGTTTCTTTTCACATAAGCAGCCAATGAGCTTACTGCTCGACATTCAAATACTTGGATAGTGCTTGCTGTAGCAATTGCAGCACGCTCAGAAACCCCCCACCTTCCCCATCTCCACCTGTATAGATCTGCTACAGGTTAATTTTATGCATGTTACATATGGGGGTTATTTCATATATGTTATATGTGCAGCAGCAGTATTTTCTACGTGCTCACAGCACAATGTCTGTGGACGTACTGGCAGTAGTACTTGCTTTGCCGTAGCAGTGTAGTAGATCTATTTCACCAAGGCCAAACACAAACATTGGCATGTATATTACCATGCTAAACTCTCTGAGAGTTGTCATGACAGAAATTAATAAATGTAAATGTACATGCTTCTCCATTGTACTGGTGCAGATTGTACATGCTACATTGTCACAGATAGCATTCCTAAATTATGCAGCCATGTCCACAGGTTTATCATAAAAAAAAAACAGTGTGCTGAGCAATACAGAAAATGTTTGGTTAAGTAGGCAGGAAAAATAGGTTATGTTTATTTTTTAGAAACAGTATGTTTCTTACTTTGTGTTGGCACCATCAAACATGCCAGTGTTAATGAAAAATGGGCAGACTATGGTGGTCTTCACTCCATCACAGCCCGTGGCCAGCAGCTCTAGTGCCATAGACTCAGCAAAGCCAACTGCAGCAAATTTACTTGCACAATAATCTGTACAAAACATTCAAAAGCACAATTGTCATTTGAAATGTGTACTTATTTGTAAGTGAGAAATTTACATTGTTAACTGAGAACATCTACCTGCCAGTCCATTTACTCCAATAAGTCCAGCGGAGCTTGCAATACTGACCAAATGGCCATGATTAGCAGCAATCATTGCTGGCAGAAATGCCTTGTACATCTAAGAGGAGATATAGACTATCATGCATGCTTTGTTTTAGCATCATTTAGAGGCAAAAATAGACAGAGAGAGAGATAGATAGATGGATAGATGGATGGATGGATGGATGGTATACATACCCAGAAATGTGCCAGACTATTGACCTCCATAGACTTCTCTATGAGTGAATCAGGAGATTCCATGAACTTCTTCCCAGTAACAATTCCTGCATTATTTATCAAAATTGTGATATCACCAACCTCACGCTTTACCTTAATAAAACAAAGGGATTGAGTCATGAATTACACAAGATCTTATTACTCTGTCAAAATGTAAACTCACTAAAAATGAACACTTAAGGGATTACTGTTGTCCTAAAGTTGAAAGTATCAAAGCGGTGCCATATGGTGTTCATACCTTGCCGACTAAGTTAGAACTTAGTCACAGCAGTTCATTGTGGTTTTTCAACCATTTTGATTATAAGAAATTTTGCAATTTGGTTATACGTTTAGCAAGTTTTCAACAATAGAACATTTACGATGCCATCACAAATTAATAATTTAGGCAAAAGTTATCATGTAGTCGTATTTACTCTTTGACTATTAATGCGCAACAACTTGTCTTACCTCACTCGTTTCGATTCGCGCTCACTAATACAACAACAGGTTTGCTCCATTCATTTAGCGTTTAGAGTCAGTGGTGGCTCGTGGGTTTTAAAATAGAGGAGGCACACTAATTGTACTGGTCTAGGATCCCTGCCGATTATTATTATTATTATTTGCTTAACCACTTTAAAATGGCTTTTTGGTTGCTTTTAGTCAGAAAACGTAAAGAAAACGACATACATACAGCAAGATAATATAATTTCACTTACCCAGCCTATCACTTGAAGCAAACATCCATCCCTTCTTAAAAGTCTGTGTTAAAAGAGAGCTGCCTGTTGCACCATTTAATTAAGCTGACTGCTGTAGCCTATATATCCAGCTTAGGCTAAATTTGTATATATATTTTCCTTAACCAGGAAATTAACGTTCTTAGAATTGACAAGACAGTTGACCCTGAGAGGTCAGCTAAATATCTACAGCGGATCTAAAATATTAATAATTAATCATAACTAGTTATGGTTAATTATTCATATTTCCTGTCATGAGCTGGTTCGTTACAGGTTTTTAAATAGAGGAGGCACACTAATTGTATTGGTCTAGGATCCCTGCCGATTATTATTATTATTATTTGCTTAACCACTTTAAAATGGCTTTTTGGTTGAGAAAACGACATACATACAGCAAGATAATATAATTTCACTTACCCAGCCTATCACTTGAAGCAAACATCCATCCCTTCTTAAAAGTCTGTGTTAAAAGAGAGCTGCCTGTTGCACCATTTAATTAAGCTGACTGCTGTAGCCTATATATCCAGCTTAGGCTAAATTTGTATATATATTGTTTGAATGACAGCTTGGCAAATCTGTTGGCAATCAAATATTCAATATCGCTACTCATAAGTACTTGGTACATTATCAGTGCAGCGGCAGACGTTCAAACTAGGCTTGGTTGATATCAGAAGGAGGCTAGCCTCCCTTACTAGGTTTCTTTTCTCAACACTCCTCAGCGCTGAAAGTGAACACTCAATGGTGATTGGCTAATTTTTTTTTACCAACGGAAGCACGAGAGCTTAGCTCCCCCTCCCCTCCGGCCTCCCCCTACCCTTCTCTATCATTAGGGGTTGTAATTAACGTTACATCAGCAGATTCGGCACATTCGCGATAGAAAAGCGATGAAATTAATTGTGAATTTTATTAACATTAAATCGTCCTCCTCCCATTTTCACCTCAAAATTGTGGGGAAACTGTGCCTCCCCCGACGAGCCGCCACTGATGAGTAGCCTACTAACGGGACAGGATGTGATGGGCGCGGCATGTTTAACCATTTGACGCCCGCAAGTTTCCTTAACAATGCGCACATAGGAGAAAATAAACTGGCTAAACATTTTGATTTTAAGAAACTCAAGCTGAAACGATTAAAAATGATTAATAGACAACTGTTATGATGATAAAACATTTTACAGTATACTGAAACTAAATAAACATTTAAGCAAAGGAGAGTGAATGTTTATAGTCATAATGGTCATTACAAATTTGGCACTTGTGTAGGTCCTGTGGCACACAATGACATCCTTTTCCAGGCCTCAAATAAATGAAAAGGCAAATCCCATTAAAATGTACAGATAAATAAATCCTAATACACCTAAAACATGAATGTGAAATATATAAATGAATAAAATATACTGTGTCTAGGCCTATGTCCAGTTGTCAGCTATGTACACTGCAGTTACTTACAGAAGTATGTAGACGGAAGATTACATGTGTCTTTGTACTAAAGTGCAACCGTGTATTCTACCTGGTTTGCGATTCTGTACACTTCCTCCCGGTTGCTGCAGTCGCAGGTATATGTGTACGCTCGCGCTCCGTGCGTTTCTTTAATCATACGAGCAGTCTCTTTATTACCGTCCTCGTTAATATCCCACAGCACAAGGCGCGCGCCCAGGCTCGCAAACTCTAGGGCCATGAGGCGACCTATGCCACTGCCCGCCCCGGTCAGCAACACGAAATCCCCGGACACATTCTTCTCTCGAGGCGGTATAAATAACCTAACGAATGCTTCTAAGCTGTAGACCAGTGACATCAAAAGCACCTGAAGAGTCTCCAAGAGAAAGTTCATGATGATGATGAATAGATCCTAGAGACAATGGTTACGTTTAGCAAGTTTTCAAAAATAGAAAATTTACGATGCCATCACAAATTAATAATTTAGGCGAACGTTATCACGTAGTCGTATTTACTCTGTCTATTAATGCGCAAAAACTTGTCTTACCTCACTCGTTTCGATTAGCGCTCACCAATACAACAACAGGTTTGCTCCATTCATTTAACGTTTAACCGAGTGGATGGATTACCGACCTTCGCTCTGGCTGTCCAGTTTGTGTTTACTGAAAGACAAAGGTCAGTATTTGTGTAGCGAGAGTAGCCTACTAACGGGACAGTATGTGATGGGCGCGGCATATGTTTAACCATTTGACGCCCGCCAGTTTCCTTAACGACGCGCGCATAGGAGAAAATAAACTGGCTGACTATTGAATTAAACTTTTATCAGTTGCCTTGAATAAATTCATAAAGTGAGTTACAGCTGCAGGCAGCTCATTTTTATTATGGTGGTGGAATTAATATGTGACATTTACAAATCTTTTCTAAGCTAGCATAGTCAAGATGGTATAACTTCTGTAACAATATTAGCCTATACACGATTAAGGTCTGCTCAAGCAAACATTGATAACCATAATCATAACAACCATACAATTTAAAGAGAGAGAGAGAGAGAGAGAATAGAATAGCAGAGTCCATATCACTAACATCAGAGTAGCATAACAGTATAATACTGATGAATGATAGGCTAAAAACAGAACTGCAGCGCATAAATGAACTGAATGTTTTCGTCTGTTATGTGGATGTTAATATAGGCTAGTTATTTCGTTACAGTTATCATCCTTGGTTTAAACAAGCATTATAGATATTAGGTTGCACTCCAAATAAACAGTGTATGAAGTTAGGAGTTAGGACGATTCTAAAACCTGTGTTATACTTTCCGCGCGTGCAATCCGGACGGGTACGCGGACTACTTGCAATTATACTACCGAACCTGTCCACGGAGCGGACGTGTTCCATACATGAATATTTTGCACCAGAGCCTTGCAGCTTTAGAGAGAAAAAAAAACAGGAACAAAATTAAATAAAAGATTTTTACATGAATGACTGAAAGCAAGCATAAATAGACAGCTGAAATGGACACATTGCTAACGTTTTTCTTCCAAGATTGACCAAATCATCCTCCATTAGGCCTGATTCAAAAATCTCTATAACAGAGGTGCTACAACATGAAAATATACTTACTATTCCTTTGCTTGTCTCTGCACTTAGGTTTCAGTTTGTCTTCTATAGCAGCTGATCTGAAAAACAACAAAAGTTAATATTTCACACACACACACAAAAAAGCAAATGATGATTGATGTGTTGTTTTCTTTCTAAGAATGACAGTACGCTGAGAACAATGTACCTGGTCGGTAATATAGTCAAAAACCTTCCCAGCCTCAGCAGTTTCAGATCTACTGTATGCTCTCATATAAGCAACCCTTCTTACAATTTCATCTTTGTTCTTATCTGTAATGAGAAATATATATTAGAAAATAAAAACGATAAGGTTGTCAAGGTTGAACAAATATAAACACCAATCAGCGAACACTACCACAGTTGGCTAATCAGCTCAATACAAAGTAATTGTATGTTCATAATCATGGTTTTTCAAAGATCATTAACCTCATTACAATGAAGCCAAATTGTTCAGGAAATCAGAAATAAATAAATACACAACTTAATTTTGCAAATAAAAGAATGTTAATGTTG
>NW_015507364.1:111000-111735 GCF_001515645.1 Sinocyclocheilus grahami | reverse complement strand
TTTCTTTCTAAGAATGACAGTACGCTGAGAACAATGTACCTGGTCGGTAATATAGTCAAAAACCTTCCCAGCCTCAGCAGTTTCAGATCTACTGTATGCTCTCATATAAGCAACCCTTCTTACAATTTCATCTTTGTTCTTATCTGTAATGAGAAATATATATTAGAAAATAAAAACGATAAGGTTGTCAAGGTTGAACAAATATAAACGTCAACGAACACTACCACAGTTGGCTAATCCGCTCAAGACAAAGTAATTGTATGTTCATAATCATGGTTTTTCAAAGATCATTAACCTCATTACAATGAAGCCAAATTGTTCAGGAAATCAGAAATAAATAAACAACTTCATTTTGCAAATAAAAGAATGTTAATGTTGTACATGTTATAATGACTAATTTTATTTTATTTATTTTTTTCTGCCAATGCATGTCAAAAACACGACTAGCACAGACAAATAACGTTAATTAAATCTTACCTGAAGTCATAGTGAGGTTCCAAAAGCCAGACGCCATACACGCTTGCAGAAGCTGCTAAAAATAAGAACTTACAGCTAACGTTACATGTTCTAATTAATTTCATAGTTCCCCCAAAACAATTTGAATTCTGTCATCACTCACCCTTAAGATGCTCCAAACCATCTAAGCCTTTCGTTCATCTTCAAAAGAAAAGCGGAGATATTTTAATAAAAATCTGAGAGATATAACGTTATGTCCCTCCGATGAAAGAAGATTCA
>NW_015507364.1:105608-110616 GCF_001515645.1 Sinocyclocheilus grahami | reverse complement strand
TTAGGGAAGTAACACGTAACATTTTAATTGTATTTTGCTAAAATGAACGAAATAACTCGAAAAAAGATTCATTCATTTTGCTGAACGAGACTCAAAGGTCCGAGTCGGTAAAATGATCCGAACTTCCACTAATCACTAATTCGCATTCAAGAGACATTTGCACGCACATCATATTTTATATGCGAAGCTCTCTGGGGTGAGCTCATTATCATACGAACCAATCAGAGCCGTTCAATGGCTCTGGAACCAATCAGAGCCGTTCAATGGCTCTGGAACCAATCAGGTTTAGTCAGGCTGTTGTTTGAATTTAAACAAGTAAACGCAAGTTTTTTTTTTTCAGTACATGATGTTGAAATCCTTGTGGGAATTTCAGAAATATATATTGCGGAACAGACCACCAGAGCAAAGCCAGAGACCACCATGGCTGAGAAGATCACCTCAGCAGAGAACGAGACCACAGGGTTGTTGGCAGATCAGAGCACCTCAGCAGAGAAACAGACCATCAAAGCGGAATCGGCAGGGCTGGGACATATCGTGATTTTTTTTTTTTTCGAAACAAGTGTTTGAGCACACAATCCCTCCAAGTCCACATAGCCAGCCAGACCACAGAACAATTCGGTGTAGGCCACGATGGTGTTCATACCTTGCCGAAAGCTCATGAGTTAATCTGCTGCATTCATTATTGGTCAGGCCTTCTGTAAAGTTTGGCAAACTCAGAAACGTGGAGAGCGCAGAATCGAATTTCATAACAGAAGTACAACAAAACACTGGAACAAAGAAACACAGAAACAGAACAGAGCAAAGCAAAACAAGACAAAATGAATATAAATTAAACAAAACAAAACGCTGAAAGAAACGACAAGGTCTGACACATCTGACACAAATTAACTAACAATTCATGAGTTCACCCTTACATCTAATCGGATAGCAAATAGTAAGCATATTTTGGTGTGCTGTCCTGGGGGAGGGCTCCGAGCACGGAATATCGCCCGAACCCAGAGAACTCCCCCTATCCCTAATATGGGATGAAAATAGATTAGGAGTGAAGAGTTGGGGTGGAGAAGGGATGCCGGAAAACTGTCGTAGGACAGAGGCAGGTACACTCTAAAAAAGATGGTTCTTTAAAGGTTCTTTACATGAGGTAATGGTTTTATTTAGAACCATAGCATTCTGAAGAACGCTTTTATGCTGAAATGGGTTAGAGTTTAGGATTCTTTATTCCCGCCCTTTTGTTTTTCAAATCTATAACTGACAAAGCTCCTCCTTACTGATTTTCTGGAGTTCAGTGATCCAACTACAGACTGTCAACACACTCTCAACAGGTAAATGATTTAATTCTTAAAATCGAAATACAAATTTAGCTTTAAAAATGTAACTTGTTTCCAAACAAACATGTTCAAATTTAGGTTTAAAAATGTTAATTGTTTCCAAAAAAACATGTTTTTTTTTTTTTTTTTTTTTTTTTAGTTATTGGTCACATATAAGTGTGTGCAGCTCTGCTAAGATGTGGAAACTTCTCTCTTCTTCTCCACTAAGTAAAAGAGACAATGAATTTAGAATTCATATTGTTAGATTTTTTTTAATTATTACTTGGGTTTATGTATAAACATACTGTAACAGATCGGCCAGGCTCCACCATCACCCAATTATAATGATCCCTCTCACCTGAGTTTTGAGCACTTGCACCTGTCACCAATCAAGCACCTCATTACCAGCCTGCATAAAAGCACACACCTCAGACACCCTCACTGTCCGGTCTCGTATACACGTAGAGGACTCAATGACTTTGCTACTGATTACCTTTGAATACTTCTTGCATTACTTACCTCCTGTGTTCCTCCTAGTGTCTCCTCGTCTCCAAGTGTCTCCTGTATCTCCTAGTTCCTGGATCGCTGAGGTGTGTGCTTCCCCCGGATACCTTCCAGCCTCAATCAAGCAAAATACTCGGATTACTCCACTCTCCAGGCCAGCCCCGTCATTCAAGATCTGCAGAACTTCCTTGTGCATTTTCGCGAGGTGTTTGGAAGGACAGACGGAGATGCCGCTGTGGGAGAGCAACTCTATCACTTACAACAGGGGACCATGTCAATTGCCGAATACTCGCTGAAGTTTAGGACTCTTGCTGCGGCGAGTGGATGGAATGAGAGAGCGCTACTGACCACCTACAGACAGGGGCTGGAACCCCAGCCTTGGTTACAGCTCGCTGCCTATGATGATTCATTTGGATTGAAAAAGTTCATGCAATTGTCCATCCGATGCTCGAGCCGCATGCAGTCCTGTCTAGCAGCCATACCCGTCCACGCCACAACCTCCTGCCTCCGCTGACCAGAGCCCAGTTATCCTCCAGAACCAGCAGCAGAACCCCTGATCGTGGAAAAGCAACGATTATCTTCCGCTGAGCGGCAGAGAAGGCTGACCCGGGGTCTCTGTTTATATTGTGGAGCTCCAGGGCATATGATCTTGGCATGCCCCCTGCGCCCTCCACGTCCCATGGTGAGTGTGATTCAACCTGATATTATTAAGATGGAGCCCCTCACTACCTGTGTAATGCTTACTGCCTCTGATGTCTCTATTTCAGTATCAGCCCTTATCGACTCTGGGTCAGCAGGAAACTTCATCTCCCGGGACCTCTGCCGCCAGCTCAAATTACAGGCTACCACCACTGAAACAGTGTACCAAGTCCTGTCGATAACTGGAACACCACTATGCCGTAGACGTGTTCGCTATCGCGTGGGACCCATCACTATTCGCCTGGGCCTCCTTCACTTGGAAGACATTCAACTTCTGGTTCTGGAAGGGTATATTATCTTAGGGCGCCCGTGGTTGGTAAAGCACAATCCCATTCTGTCCTGGAAGACGGGAGAAGTCCTGAAGTGGGGCAAGGATTGCTTCCCAGACTGCTTCCCCGGGACTGGACTTGCCAATGCCCCCTCCGTATTCCAGGACTTCATGCACGAGGTGCTCTGGGAGTTTCTCCATCGGTTCGTCATTGCATACATAGATGACATCCTCACCTACTCCCGGAGCCAGGCCGAACATCTCCAGCACGTTGCGGAGGTCCTCCAACGCCTGAGAGAGCACCACCTATTCCTCAAGGCTGAAAAGTGCACCTTCCACCAACCCACAGTACAATTCCTGGGGTATGACATTGACCATACCGGTATGCAGATGGACGAGGGTAAGGTGGAATCTATAACCTCCTGGCCAGAACCCACCACGATTAAAGAGCTCCAACGATTCCTGGGATTTGCCCATTTTTACTGTCGCTTCATTCTTGGCTACAGCAGGATCACCAGCCCCCTCACCAACTTACTACGAGGGAAACCCAAGTCTATGTCCTGGACTTAGAAGCTTTCTCCTCCCTCAAGAGAGCCTTCACTAGCGCCCCACTCCTAGTCCATCCAGACCCTGACCTCCCATTCATCATGGAAGTTGACGCTTCCACTACAGGAGTGGGGGCAGTGCTGTCCCAGCAGCAGGGGAACCCAGCCAGACTCCACCCATGTGCCTTCTTCTCACGGAAGCTCAGCCCGGCGGAAATTAACTATGATATCGGCAACAGAGAACTCCTTGCCATCAAGCTGGCCCTAGAAGTGTGGAGGCATTAGCTGGAGGGGGCAGCCCATCCATTTATCGTACTGACCGACCACAAGAACCTCCAGTACCTTCGGGAGGCAAAACCCCCGCCAGGCCAGATGGGCATTATTCTTTACCAGGTTCAATTTTACCATTACTTATCGCCCTGGTCCCAGAAACGTCAAAGCAGACGCCTTGTTGCATGTTCACAGTCACATAGAAGGCCCCGAAGAACCGGAAAGCATCATCCCACCAAAGATGATCGTCAGTCCGATCAAATGGAATCCCCCTTTCAATGGCCTCCAACACAGCTCCTAACAATCCGCCGGGCTGTCCTCCAAGATGCCAGTACGTACCACGGACACAGCCCACCCCACTCATTCACTCTGCTCACTCCTCCCGAGGCACTGGCCATCCAGGGGCCAACAACACCCTCTCGCTGCTACAAGATCGCTTCTGGTGGTCCAATATGGCAAGGGACGTGAGAAGGTTCATGCAAGGATGTCCGGATTGTGCCATGTCCAAAAGCCCGTGCCATTTACCATCTGGCAAACTCCTTCCTCTTCCTGTGCCAAATCGCCCCTGGTCACACCTAGGAGTAGACTTTGTCACTGACCTGCCCCCCTCTGAAGGTAACACATGCATCCTGATGATTATTGACTGCTTCTCGAAGTCATGTCACCTTCTACCCCTCAGAGGTCTCCCCACGGCCCTAGAAACTGCGGAGCGGCTATTCAATCACGTCTTCCGATGTTATGGACTTACCGAAGACATTGTCTCCGACCGGGGACCGCAGTTTACCTCCAAGGTATAGAATGCCTTCTTCAACCTCCTAGGTGTGACCGTAAGCCTCTCGTCCAGATACCATCCCCAATTGAATGGTCAGACGGAGAGGAAGATTCAGGAGGTGGGGCGATTCTTACGAACCTTCTGCCAAGGCCACCAGGATTCCTGGAACCAGTTCCTGGGCTGCGCCAAATTCGCCCAGAATTCCCTGCGACAGACTTCTACTGGTCTCACTCCCTTCCAGTGCGTGCTCGGGTTCCAGCCACCACTGTTCCCCTGGTCCAGGGAGCCTTCTGATGTTCCGGCGGTGGACTACTGGTTTCGGGAAAGCGAGAGGGTCTGGGACGCTGCTCATCACCATCTCCAACGGGCATTGCGCAGGCAGAAGACGACAGCGGACCTTCCAAGAGCTGAAACACCCACCTATGAACCAGAGCAGAAGGTATGGCTGTCGACTCGGGACATCAGACTGCGCCTGCCCTGTAAAAAGCTCAGTCCCAGATTTGTTGGCCCTTTCACCATCCTGGAGCATGTAAACCCGGTCACTTATAAACTCCAACTCCCCTCACAATACAGAATTCATCCCACGTTCCACGTATCACTACTCAAACCTCACCATGACCCTGTCTCTCTCCCCACAGAGCCT
>NW_015507364.1:103641-105514 GCF_001515645.1 Sinocyclocheilus grahami | reverse complement strand
GAATACCTTGTGGACTGGGAAGGATATGGACCCGAGGAACGCTCATGGGTACCTAGGACCGATGTACTGGACCCCGTCCAGTACATCGGTCAGAGTTCTGATGTCAGAGTTCCATGCTGTCAGAGTTCCATGCTGCCCATCCTGATCAGCCGGCACCTCGGGGCAGAGGTAGACCACCATGACGTCGGGGTTTTCCGTCGGGGTTTTCGGCCCTCAGGAGCGGGCCGTGGAAGGGGGGGTACTGTAACAGATCGGCCAGGCTCCGCCACCACCCAATCACAATGATCCCTCTCACCTGAGTTCTGAGCGCCTGTACCTGTCACCAATCAAGCACCTCATTACCAGCCTGCATAAAAGCACACACCTCAGACACCCTCACTGTCCGGTCTCGTATACACGTAGAGGACTCAATGACTTTGCTACTGATTACCTTTGAATACTTCTTGCATTACTTACCTCCTGTGTTCCTCCTAGTGTCTCCTCGTCTCCTGCTTTTGGCCTTCATAACTTCCCACAGGATCGCTGAGGTGTGTTCTTCCCCTGGATACCTTCCATAAGACTCGGATTACTCCACTCTCCATATCCTCTGCACTCTCTCACGGACCTTTCTCTCACCCTCACTTCCTCCGGACTCAACACCAGTACTCACTGTGACCAAATAAAACTGTTTTGTATAAAACTAACCTGTTGTGTCAGACCTCTTCCGTAACACATACCCAGTCAGAAAAAAATATTAAAACCATCCCATGACTTTATATCACTTTTTTTTTTCTTTTAAGATTGTGAAGGGCTCACATACTGTCCATTTTTGCTTTTGGCCTTCATAAACAATTGTTTTTTCCGTAAACACATGGGCACACTGTAACTCTAAACTCAATTGTGTATTTCAGATGTATCACATCCCACAACCTCATCATCTGCAGAGAAAAAGCGCTACTTAATCACACCAAAATGATGGCATCATATTGATTGGATTGTGATTGATTCACTGAAAGTTGGTCTTCATCACATCTATTTTTTGTTCTTATTTTGTGTTTTACTTCATGTATTTATTCATGTTCAATGTCAATTGTCATTCATTAATGTATTCAGCTAATAACTGTTGTTAAGAGCACTGATCATTTTGCATGTCAATAAAAACATTATTCACACAACATGCTGCCGTTGTTGTTGTTGTTGTTGTTGTTATAATGTAAAACCCTAACCGAGGCTACACTCTAAGATGCCTCATTAGTCATTACTGATTTTCTGGAGATCAGCCATCCAACTACACAGACTGTCAGCACACTCTCAACAGGTAAATCATTTCTTTCTTAAAATGTCTATACATTTTAACTTTCAAATGCTAATTGGTTTCCTATGTCTTTTCTTTTTTTAGTTTAAGAGAACATGTAAGTGTGACCAGCTCTATTCAGGTAAGGATACTCTCCTCTTCTTCACTAAGTAAGTAACAAAGATATTGAATTTATGGTCCAATTTGTTAGATATTTTTTATAACTAGGGTTTATACATAAACATACCCAGCTATCCCTTGGCTTTATATTACTTTTTCCTTTTAACACTGTGAAGTGCTCACATACTATACTTTTGGCCTTCACATAAACAAATGAAAGGAGACAAACTGTATATCTAAACTCAATTGTGCCTTTCAGAAGTGGTCACATCCTACAACCTCATCATCTGCAGAGAGAAACTGCCATTCACTCACACCAAAATACAGATAATGATTAACTTAAAGGCATAATAGAGGATTATGAAGATATTTCTCTGGAGCTTGGTCTTCAGTACACTATTTTATGTTCTATTTTGTTTTATTTCTTTAAGCATTTATTTATGTTCAATGCCCATTGTCATTCATTAATGTATTCTGCTA
>NW_015507364.1:101269-103582 GCF_001515645.1 Sinocyclocheilus grahami | reverse complement strand
CAAAATACAGATAATGATTAACTTAAAGGCATAATAGAGGATTATGAAGATATTTCTCTGGAGCTTGGTCTTCAGTACACTATTTTATGTTCTATTTTGTTTTATTTCTTTAAGCATGTATTTATGTTCAATGTCCATTGTCATTCATTAATGTATTCTGCTATTAATTGTTGTTAGAACCCTGTCATTTTTGCTACATTTTCGCGTTATTAAAAAAAGTACCTAAATGACACGTTGTTGTTGTTGTTGATTTTATGTAAAACCCTAATAGACACTTCAAGATATTATGCGACCAGGCAGATTGTGGGGTAAAAAAAAAAATAAATAAAAATAATGTATACAAATAATACTATGATTTAACATACTAATATTAATGAAAAACTATAATTAAAAAGGTTATTTATAACACCAATAAGGTCCTATATAGCATTTTCACAGCATGGTTCTATATGGAACCCTAAAGGTTCTGTTTAGCACTAAAAAGGGTTCTGCTATTGTTTCAAGCCGAAGAACCCTTTTCTGGTACTGTTTAGAACCATTTTTCTTAAGAGTGTAGGCTGCATGCGCATACGCGCACACATTATGTAAAACCCTAATAGACACTTCAAGATATTATGCGACCAGGCAGATAGTGGCTTAAAAAAAATAAAATAAAAATAATGTATACAAATAATACTATGATTTAACATACTAATATTAATGAAAAACTATAATTAAAAAGGTTATTTATAACACCAATAAGGTCCTATATAGCATTTTCACAGCATGGTTCTATATGGAACCCTAAAGGTGGAGCACTAAAAAGGGTTCTGCTATTGTTTCAAGCCGAAGAACCCTTTTCTGGTACTGTTTAGAACCATTTTTCTTAAGAGTGTAGGCTGCATGCGCATACGCGCACACACGCACACACATTGGTTGATTATCGGATCGTGCTCCTCCCGAACCTTGTTAATAAAACATCACTTCACGAGTTCACCCTTACATCTAATCTGATAGCAAATAGTGAGCATATTTTGGCGTGCTGTCCTGGGGGAGGGCTCTGAGCCCGAAATATAGCCCGAACCCAGAGAACTCCCCCTATCCTTACTAGGGCTGGGCAATATGGAACAAAATTCATATCTCAGTATTTTTGGGATGAATGGCGATATACATATCGATATTTTCTACAAAGTGTAAGAAATGTTTACTTGGAAGTCAAAGCTTCATGTGAGATGTCACAATCACCTTTATTAAAACAAGCTTGTGAAAAACAAAATCAGGGTTTGCTTCCCCATTTCAAATTATACAGCTACACAACATAATGCAAATTGTAAAACAAATAATAATAAACAAAAAAAAAACACATTTATCTATCTCTGAGAATGTGCAAAAACAGCTGATAAAATTAAATGGAATACAATTCCTCCTGCTTAACTAAATAGGCTACACAGTTCTGATGTGCAAATAACAATGTAAACAGAACAGTAGAAAACCTAACTACTTTGTCAGAGCAAGTAGGTTGTTTTTGAGTAGAACTTCCTTACTAAAAGTAGTATATATACAGTGGGTACGGAAAGTATTCAGACCCCCTTAAATTTTTCACTCTTTGTTATTTTGCAGCCATTTGCTAAAATCATTTAAGTAAATTTTTTTCCTCATTAATGTACACACAGCACCCCATATTGACAGAAAAACACAGAATTGTTGACATTTTTGCAGATTTATTAAAAAAGAAAAACTGAAATATCACATGGTCCTAAGTATTCAGACCCTTTGCTCAGTATTTAGTAGAAGCACCCTTTTGATCTAATACAGCCATGAGTCTTTTTGGGAAAGAGGCAACAAGTTTTTCACACCTGGATTTAGGGATCCTCTGCCTGGTTGTCATCCATGGCGTGCCCTGTCAGAATGAGAATCAAGCTTATTATGAATAAATGCACAAAAAGAAATTGACTGTCATATTATAGCAGAATCTAATATTATTACAGATTAAAAACAAAATAGAAATGAAAAAATAAATAAAAATGAACCATTGGAGGCAAGTATAATATGTACAGCAATCCATATCACAACTATAGTATTGTTATGGCCCACATTTTTTTAAACCAATTGATACATCAGTATACAGTTTTTTAAATTACTAAACGTTATTTATAATTTATAAAACAATTACAGCAGTTGTATATGCATTTATAGTTTACATTTATATATTGCACTGATTTATACATTGCATCTGATTTAACAATGTAGTGCACAAGTGAGAGATTATAGTCCCACTCTCTGAAAAATCTTAAAATATATACAGTGGTGTGAAAAAGTGTTGGCCCCCTTCCT
>NW_015507364.1:98201-99214 GCF_001515645.1 Sinocyclocheilus grahami | reverse complement strand
TGTATATCTATATCTATCTATATATATATATATATATATATATATCTTACAGGTTTTGTGCAACAGCTTCAGGCTTCAGGGATGCCCTGTGGCAGGTTACAATGTTACAACTGCAACTGAATACCCTTTCAGAAGGGGAACTGGTTGCTGGTTGCTGGTACCAAAAGATACTTATTTATCAAGTGGCTCAGAGCTGGAAAGAGTGTTTCATGTTCCTTCCACCATTTGAGAGGATCGGTGTCCCTCTCTACATTAAATGACTGCAAGTAGCTTGAACGTTCAGTTTCAATTGCCTCCTTCCTTGTCAGTGCAGTGCTGACTGTGAAGAAGAAGCTTGCCAGTTAATTCTTCTTTGCTGTTGGTGGCATTATTGCTACTTGGTGTAGGCACAGTGGGTACTGCTGGATCAGGCTGACAGCTTCCCTGATCAGCCATCAGAGATTCTGCCTTCATAATAGCTTGGCTTTTCACTGCATTGATCTTTTCACTTGGTATGAATTTGTCCCTGAACCTTGGATCCAAAAGTGAGGCCATGTCCAACAGGTCACTAGTTGTTGGGTCATTGTACTTGGAATTAAGGTAATCAACAATGCAGGTCTTTATTGATTTGCACAACTCACGGTCACCCTCTTCATGTGACATGAGACTTGTGTTGAAAAGGTGTAGTACAGGTCTGACATATGAGATGGTGACATACTCCTCACCTGACAGAGCATCAGGGAAATCCTGAAGGGTTTTCAGAGCCTTCTGGATCGACTCCAGGACCTCAATGTCCTGCCATGTAGGAACAAGGTGCTTGGACCTTTTGTCAGCAGACAGGACTTTTGTGATTGCTGCCTCCCACTCCAGGAACCTCTCAATAATTTGTTGCCATGATCCCCAGCGTGTGGCTGACTCGGTGATGAGCTGGCAGACCCAGCTGAATCTGGACCTCAGTGAGCTCTCTTCTCTTCCTCCAGCTATAGGAGAAGCAGCTGACAACTTTCTTACACAGAGAAATTACCCTGGTGATG
>NW_015507364.1:95451-96605 GCF_001515645.1 Sinocyclocheilus grahami | reverse complement strand
TATATATATATATATATTTTTTTTTTAAATAAGCAGATCACCACCTGTGTTTAATATGGATGTGTGATGAAACAACTACATGTTTAAATGTTGCTTTAACATTTTAAATACATTTTCTTATGGTCGTTAGGCATTCAACTGCAGGCACTTATTACTGCAAACAATTATTTTACGGAGCATAATATTCTTCACAATTCCAGAACTATTTTTCCAAATCAAATACAAACGTGGCACTCACCAATGGCCAGATGAAGTTGGTGACCAAAGCACTGCATCCTCAGCCACTTCTTCAGTTCAACCGCTTTAACGATAAAGTTGCTGCCATTGTCAGTCGTTATAGCAACCAGCACCTTCTCATCGAACTTCCAGTTTATAAGTGCGTCCTGTAGGGCTTCAGCTATATGCTCCCTGGTGTGGTCTTGGGGAAAATAGCTAGTTTGGAGACACGCAGTTTTCATTTCCCAGTCTTCAATAAAATGTATTGTCAAACTCATATATGGCTCATATATGGCTCGGTTGTCAGAGTGAAATTAGCCACTTTAGCGAGCCGGTCCGAAAGCTTCCGTCTGACATCATTGAACATTTCTGGCAGGGCTTCTGTTGCAAAGTACTTGCGACTGGGTAATTGATATCTTGGGTCAATGTTTTTTAGCAGTGTTTTAAAACCTTCCTCTTCCACTGTTGCAACAGGAACCATATCTTTAGCGATGTAGTAAGCTACCGCCTTAGTTATATCACGCCATCTGGAATTTTTTATTTTCGGAAGGCACGCAGTGGGTAAAAGAAGATTCCAACGAGCTTTGTTTTTGGACAGAAAACTTTTCGGGCAACTTAGTCTTTGTGGCTGAGGTTGTAGCAGACGAAGCGAAGTTAAGTTCTAAACACTCATCATATTGTACTTTATGGTGATTTTGTAAGTGGTGGAAGAGATTTGATGTGCTTCCACTTTTTGTCATAATCGTTTTATGGCATTCTATACAAATGGTTTGTTTTTGCTGTTTTGTTTTTGCATCTCCAAATAACTGAACCATTGTTTTTCTTTTTACTAACCAAGTCATCTTCTGTAGTGTGGACCGGCGCTGTGTTTCCCTCCATGTCGCAGGCGAATTTGTGATTAAGTGGACGGGGTTCGCGCAGAGTGAGAGCTGGGGAGT
>NW_015507364.1:93356-93955 GCF_001515645.1 Sinocyclocheilus grahami | reverse complement strand
ACTGGATGACTTCACAATAGGAAGAATCACCGACAGCTCTGTCTGATCCGCAAACTACTTTCACAACAAAACACACGCGAGAAGTATAACTTTTAGTCTTGCGGACTTTAGTTACCTTTTTGGAGGTGGGTGAATTAGTATTTTCCAAAGAGATGTAAAGATCATAAAGTTGAGCTTCGCTAATTTTTTGAGAAAACTTAACTTCAAAAGTTTGACAGCGCTTGTCTCAATCATGCAACTGTCCATTTTCCAATGGGAGGGATGGATGGTGAAGCCAAGGCGTAAGAAGATGCTGGGGATTGTGATGGCTGTCTTGATGGTGGAGGTGAACGGAGACTTCGGGGCTTAGGTGCGAGTAACGGGCCTTGTGAGCCTCCACCCACGCGCAGAGGCCTGGGGCTCGGCGGTGGATCCAAGCCAAGGAGGAAACGCTTTAGAGCCAGTGGCTTGAGAAGAAGGTGCCTTTGAGCCAGTGGCTTGCGGTGGAGCGTCCAGCTCGTTGTCAGATGGGAAGAGCTCGAATTCAGACATTTTTTGGCAGTCAAATGAAGCTTGATGCCGGAAAACTGTCATAGGACAGAGGCAGGTAGGCTGCATAT
>NW_015507364.1:91276-91530 GCF_001515645.1 Sinocyclocheilus grahami | reverse complement strand
TGTGTGTGTGTGTGTGTGTGTGTGCATCACTAAATAAAAACAACCTAAAGGTGATGTCAGAATTTTATATTCATTTAGGCTATGTTCACACTGTCAGGTTTTGGGACTGGCAACCGCATTTTCTTTACAGGTGTGAGTCTCGAAATGTCACGTTCACAGCAGTTTACAGTTGTGTTTAGAATACTGTCTGTATGCATGGAGCCAGAATTATCTCAATAATAATTCATGCAAAAGACGCGATGCACACATGCGTA
>NW_015507364.1:89938-90363 GCF_001515645.1 Sinocyclocheilus grahami | reverse complement strand
GTGACAGACAACTAGTTGTCCAGTCCGGTTCCGTTCACACAGTGCAGGTGTTCTGAGAATGCGTTTGTGAGTCTTGAAAAATTACAGGTGTGAGTTCGGTTACAGAATGTGGTTGTCACAACCGTAAATAACTGAACTGTGTGTGAACGTACCCGTATTAATGACTCAAATACAGGACTGACAACTGTATTCTGCAGCTGTGTGAATGTTGCCTTATTTTGGCAAAATGTTACATTTGCTGACATTTATTTGAGCACTTAACAAATACTTTTGGGGATTATCTATAGCACAAGCATTCTAAGTAAGCCTTATTCACTGCAACCCATTATTTACATTAACATTAACATTTATCAGATGCTTTTATCCAAAGCGACTTACACTTGGGGAATACATCAAGCGATTCATCTTAAAGAGGCAAATAGACA
>NW_015507364.1:85339-89695 GCF_001515645.1 Sinocyclocheilus grahami | reverse complement strand
CGAAAATGTTCTGGAAAGTGATTGTGTGCCTCTTTGTAATGGTGGTGCTCACTTACAGATGGTGTTGCTCACTTACAGATCTCAGAATTCTGGAGGGAATGTTGATTCGTAAGAGTGAGTGGAAGTAGGTGGGTGCTGAGCCTGAGGCTGTTCTATATGCAGTGTCTTGAACTTGATGCGAGCCGTAACTGTCAGCCAGTGCAGGGAGATAAAGAGAGGTGTGACGGGGGGTCTTTTGGGCTCGTTAAAGACCAGTCGTGCCGATGCATTCTGAATCATTTGTAAAGGTTTGACTGTGCATGATGGAAGTCCAGCCAGAAGAGCATTGCAGTAGTCCAGCCAAGAAGTGACAAGGGCCTGGACAAGAAGTTGTGCAGCATGCTCTGTTAGGAAGGGCCTGATCTTTCTGATGTTGTGCAATGCAAACCTGCAAGATCTAGCAGTGTTTGCAATGTGGTCTTTGAAAGTCAGCTGGTCATCAAAGATTACACAAAGATTTCTGACCGAACTTGATGGGGGGTAATTGTTGATGAACCTAACTGGACCGTGAAGTCATGCTGTAGATTTGGAGTGGCGGTGAAGACAAGAAGATAAGTCTTTGCCTGATTGATGTAGGTGATGTTCTTTTATCCATGCCGAGATGTCCGCCAGGCAGCCTGAGATCCGTGCATCTACCGTTGGATCATCTGGTTGAAATGAGAGATAGAGCTATGTGTCATCAGCAAAGCAATGGTAGGAGAAACCATGTGCCTATATGATGGGTCCCAGTGATGTAGTGTATATGGAGAAGAAGAGGGGTCAAAGAACTGATCCCTGAGGAAACCCAGTGACCAGTTGATGTGCTTTGGATACCTCCCCACCCCAGGCCACCCTGAAAGACCTACCAGTGGGATAGGATTCAAACCATCGAAGTGGAATCCTTGTGATGCCCAGTGATGATAGGGTGGACAGGAGGATCTGATGATTCACCATGCAAAAGCATCAGATAGATCCAGCAAAATAAGAACTGATGATTTGGAATCAGCTTTTGCAATCCACAGGGCTTCAGTGACTGATAGTAGCGCAGTCTCAGTTGAATGGCCACTCCTGAAGCCTGACTGGTTAGGATCAATTTGGTTGTTCTGTGTAAGAAAGAATGATACCTGGTTAAAAACAACTCGTTTGAGTGTTTTTGCTTTGAAAGGAAGGAGAGAGACAGGTCTGTAGCTATCTGTAAGTGAAGTGTTTAATGTAGGTTTTTTGAGCAGTGGGGTTACCCGAGCCTGCTTGAATGCAGTGGGGAAAGTGTCTGTGAGAAGAGATGTGTTGATGATGTGTGTGAGTGGTGGTAAAAGTGTAGGGGAGATTGCTTGGAGAAGGTGTGAGGGGATTGGGTCTAGTGGGCATGTTGAAGGATGGCTGGAGAGGAGAAGTTTGGATACTTCTGCTTCAGTGAGGGGACAGAAGGAGAAGGGCGTTTAAGGCGTGCATGCGGTTGGTTTGAGTTTGTGTGTGTGTGGAGCCGAGAACTGACTACTGATTGTACTAGTTTTGTCTGTGAAGAATGTGGCGAAATCATCAACTGTTATAGAAGTGGTGGGAGGTGGTGGAGGGGAACGGAGTAGAGAATTTAATGTTTTGAAGAGGTTATGTGTGTAGTTTGTAATCAAATGAAATCAAATGAAGCTAGGATTGAATGGAAGTCTGCAGCATAAGGCTTGTCCAGATGAATGTCGCCAAAGACTAAAAGTGTACTGCTATCCTCCAGGAATGAGGACAGCAGACCATCCAGCTCTTCTAGGAAGGTGCCCAGTTGCCCAGGAGGCCGGTAAATTATCACAATGTGGAGTTTTATAGGAGTAGATGTTACAGTGATCGCATGTGATTCAAATGAGTTATAATTGCATAGGGGAGAGTGGGTTGAGTATTTCCAATTGTCAAAGAGCAGACCAGTGCCCCCACCCCTCCCAACCTGACGAGGGGTGTGAGAAAAAGATAAGTTGTTTGACAGAGCAGCTGGGGTTGCTGAGTCTTCTGGATGAATCCAGGTCTCAGCCAAGCCCAAGATGCTGAGTGTAGATTGCAAAGAAAAGGCTGCAATGAAGTCAGCTTTGTTGAAAGCTGACTGACAATTACAGAAACCCACAGAAAAAGAAAGAGGTGCAGTAGAAGATGTACAGATAGGATGCAGGTTAGCATGATTGCACTGCAGTCTGATGTTAGAGCATTGTTGCGAGACATCCGGAATGTATTGAAAACACATGATAGAGGTGGAAGGGAGAGGACAGAAAGGAGTGTGCAAAGGGAAAAAGAGAGTACTTAAGTGCGTTGCCCAGTTTCGTTCCTCGGTTAAAGCTCGGCGCCTGCCTAATCTCCAGGTAAACTAAAAAAAATATACTCTTCATGACCTGTAGGCACAAATCGTCTCAGGATACGTATGTAACTGGGGATAGGGAACGAGATGCTGCATCCTCTAGAGGGCACTAGGGGAACGGTATACCCACGCCGCCATGCTGAGGGATGAGTGCCCAAAAAACTGGATTAAGTGCTCAAATAACTTAAGTCAAAGACTCAAGGAACACCATACCTGCCCCCGCGAAATCGCTTTGGCCAAAACCCAAGCTACAAAGCTCTACAGGCAAGCTCAAAGCTCGCCAGCGTCGTAGACTAGCTCACCCACCAAAGTACGGAACTCTAAGAGTGGAGGTCTCAGCATAACGACTCTCTAAAGTGAGAGGAGACCTAGCTACACTCAATGGCAGAGGCAGTTAGTGAGGTTCAAAAAAGAAAAAGAGCCTACAAACTCATATTACTGCCAAAGACGGAGCTCTAAAGAGCAGCGGTCTCAGCATAACGACTCTCTAAAATGAGAGGAGACCTGACTACACTTGGCGCCAGAGGCAGTTAGTAAAGCTCAAAAAGAAAGAGCCTACAACTCATATTACTGCCTAAGCGGAGCTTTGGTGAGCGCATCCTTCTCTCTCGCGAGGCAGACGCATGTGCTTCCATACACAAGGCTTAAAGACAAAGAAGAGGATGACGTATTCCGCAGGTGTTCTTTTATACCCGCAGTCGCTTTATTGTTTACGTCATAGGCTGCCGCCTGCCAATGTCAAGTTCAGAACTGTCAGGGTCTTTGGGGTAAAATAAATTACAGATTACATTCAGTATAATGCTTCCTATAAATGTATTCAAATTAGTGCCATGAAAAACAAAACAACAAATAACAATATTTCGCAATTCATATCACTGGAAATACAAAAAAACATTTTGTATTTAAGCAGGTTTACTAACCTTCATGACGGCGCCAGTTACTCCAGTCTGTTTGGTGCATGTAAAATCTCGTCAATACTAAACGTACAAGTGTGCGTTACTCCCTAGAGTGGATTGAGAGAGGGAGAGAGAGAGAGAGAGAGAGAGAGAGAGAGAGAGAGCGAGCGAGCGAGCGTGTATAGCGGCATATGGGGATATTGAATCAGCTTACAAAACCAATATAAGCACTGCACAAAAATAAGCACATTTATTTATTGAAATTCTTACACTAGAAGATATAGTTCCTGACAAAACATAACAATATTATGCGTGAAAAATAACACTTGACTGTGGGAGTTACGCAGTGATGTTTTATGTGTTTTTGACTGTTATAGTGTACAACCGCCTTTACATTGTGTAAATGCTGAACTAAATCCTAATGGTATTTTTTCTTAAGATTATGCATGCACAATGTGCAGTGTTTGACAACGGTTTATTTCTTTTCACCAAAGCACATTTATGTCTGAAAATCAGATTGTTCTTGAACCCTCAGTAGCAAGAATAAGGTTGTGAAAATATCCGCAATATTCCTGCATTGATTACTAATAATATTTGTTGGTTTCAATTAAGCTCACAAATAAACAAACACAATTAGACTCAACTAATAATACTAACAGTTTTATATTATTATTTTATACTTTTCACGTTTCACATCAGAGATTAACCATTCACAGTGTGGAGTTACTGAAGCCTTGAATTTAGTGATTTGTATACCCTCCTTTTAGCAGCAAATCCTGCACCAAATGTTTCAGTAGGGGAGATATCAAGAGTTCTTTAATGGTCATAAATATTACATACATGTGTTGTTATGTGGTGAAATGTTTTTCCTTAATTCCTAATCTGACAGTGCAACAACAAACAGAAACAACAACGAATTAAGGAAATACACATGCATGATGATGATGATGATGATAAATGTAAAAGAAAAAGAAAAGAAAACAATAAAAAAACTAAATATATGGAAGATAGTAGAGAGAAAGATTAAAGTATATATATATATATATATATATATATATATATATATATATAAAAATATTATAAACAAATATATATATACAAATACAA
>NW_015507364.1:84089-85321 GCF_001515645.1 Sinocyclocheilus grahami | reverse complement strand
TGTATTAAACAAAATGCTGTTCTGTATTAACACATCATGGCATGCATTGTTGTCTGACGTCATCTACTATTGGCAGGACTTATTGTTCTCTTGTTGCTATTACATCATTGCTTTGCTCTTTTTCCTGAGACAAACTCACAGACAAAGACTTTTCTGGGTGTTTGATAACTTTAAAGTGGTAGTTTACCCAAAAATAAATTTGGTATATTATATGACTTTATTAGACTTATCATTTCATGCATATGGTATATGCACTACTTTTATGCTGCTTTTGTGTCTTGAAGCTTGAACGCTCCGGACATCATTGCACAGAAAACAGCAGCCATGTACTTCAATGTTTCTTCCTTGAAACAAAAAGGATATATTATACAGCAAATATCAAAATACATTTATATAACTTTTTTTTTTGTTGTTATATTCATATGTGGATATAGACTTAAGTGAATATGGGGGTAAAATGTGCATATTTGTCATAAGTTGCAGAAGCTTCCTCTGCAAAACATATGATTGTTATCTTACCAATAAATAAATAAATAGATGAATAAATAAAATGTGTTAATAGAAAATGAAGGCTATATATTTGTAATATTTGTTTATTTATATAAATGTAAAAAATTATATAATATAATAGTATAAAATTGTTTTAATAATTAGTTTTTCATGAAATATTGCTAAACACATTTATTTAAAAATATACATATATATTAAATATAAAAAGAGCATCCATATTCTTCAATCTTTCTTGCTTGAAACAAAAAAAGATATTATATATTAAATATGAAAATATATTTACTAAACTATTTAATTTTTTTATTATTATTTATATGTTTGCATTAAGTGAATTTGGGGGTAAAATATGCATATTTGACATAAGCTACAGAACCTTCCTCAGCAAAAGATGATTGTTATATCCAATAAAGTAAATAAATAAATACATTTAAAAAAACACACAAACATCAAGGTCAAATTTCACAGAGAACTTATATATATATATATATATATATATATATATATAACAATATTATAAGCAAATACATATATACAAATACAATACATATATACAAATACAAATATATATATAAGCAAATACATAATAACTTTGATAAAGAATATCTCTTTGGTTTTGAGACTTTAGTCTTTGCAACTTTACAGATCTTCTTTATGCACCAAGAGCTTGTAACACTCCAAAGAGAAAGGAAAAATTTAAATCGCATCATATGACCCCTTTAAAG
>NW_015507364.1:65455-83746 GCF_001515645.1 Sinocyclocheilus grahami | reverse complement strand
GAGAGAGAGAGAGAGAGAGATCACAGTGGAGTCAGCTGTCTTAACCGTGGCTTGTGTACTGCAAACACATACCAGCTTCATCACTGTCTGTCACGCGACTCTGTTCCCCTTTCGGGCTTTAACTGATGGTAAAACTAATGACATTATTTACTGTCTTTACATTTATTTTGAAAGATGAAGCTCGCGATTATGGTAAGGGGCATTACATTTCGGACGAGTGCTTGCGGTGTTCGGCCAATCACAATGCACTGGGTCAGCTGGCCAATCAGAGCAGACTGCACTTGTCGGAAGGAGGGACTTTGTAGAAAACTAAGCGTTTGAGAGAGGCAGGGCATAGAGGACCTACAATAATGTACAGTATTTGAAAAATAATGTGTTTTTTGAACATTAAAGCATGTCAACATATTCTGTTACACCAAATACACAAAATAATGATCTTTAAAAAAGCATCATATGACCCCTTTAAAGACTCTGCAAGTTTATTCTTTTTAATGTCACTTCTTTCATTACTTCTTTCTTTTGTATGAGATACGTTGACATGAGTAGCAGAGTGTTGCTGATGCAATAAGTTCAACTTTATGCAAATGCGTAGTGATGCAATGTTACAACTACATCCTGACTCTGAGAGTGCAAACTCCTCCCTAATCCTTCTCCTAGTACAGTTGGCTACATCTGAACTGCTAAAGTGACTAACAGTACAGAGACTTCACAACCTTTAGCCATTTAATGTGGATTAGAGAGAATGGTGTGAACTCACCATACACCAGTGGTTCTCAAAGTGTAAGGTGCCCCCGCCAGGCACGAGTATTACAGGGGGGGCATGGGCCATCAGCAGAAAATGAAAATAAATAAAACAGTAAACAGCCAAAGGACATAACTTAGAATGGGAGATGGATCGGTTTGTGAAAGGGAAAAGAAAAACCATATATGAAGTCGAACAGACCCAGGCAGGTGCTGGTCATTCAAAAGTTAAATGCAGAAAATATGACGAGGCATATCTTGCTCTCGGCTTGACTCACCGTGTCTATACCGGATGCTACAGTTGTTGCATCGCGCCGCAACAGCTCTACACTGGAGGTCGCCGTGATTTTGCCAAGTAAGGCATGTTCCTGGATCAACATTACTGTCCAAAAATATAGACTAAACCCAATCCCTACTCCTAAACTTAACCCTACCCATAATTTATTTCTAAAATCAGTGTGAAATGATAGCTGATTACCAAGGGTGTAGAAGCACCTAACCCTGATAGTAAGCCTAAAACAGATATTTCCTGAAAAGTTATCCCTCAATTCTGATGGATTAATTGGAATGTTGTTCCAGGATCAACAAGGATGTTGATCCAGGAACATGTTGTACTTGGTGAAATCACGGTCACCCTACACTGGATGCGACAAAGTGACCGTTGCAAATAATTGTAACTTTGTGTCAGTACGCCAGATTTTTTTATAGGTTTAAAGGGGGGCGCGACCAAAAAAGTTTGAGAACCACTGCCATACACAAAGGATTTTTGTAATATTCTTGGAATGATCTTCCATTGCTAAATAGTTTGACCAAGAGGTTCTAACACATGAATCTCAGCACCACCAGTTCGCAGTCCAACAATCTAGTCTAGCTTGAATCAGCTAATCACCATTCAGCTTGGAGCAGATATAATTATTATGAAAACTACAGTAAAAAGTTGGTTTCAGCTGGATTTTCCAGCAGACATACTATACACACAGATACTCTATTACTCTCCCCATCCCCCCAACTCTGACTCATTTTTCATTGTTTCGCTGTGACAGTGTTATTTGTTTGTTCATTGTTTGTCTGTCATATGAAGTGGTGCTCTTTTAAACATCTGCATTATTCATGTTTTTGCATTTATTTATGCATGATGATCAGCAGCCAGATGAACAGCGAGTGACTGGTGCTCCTCTTAAAGCTCATGAAAGCTCTTCAGGAATATTAGTGACACGCAGACATGTGCACACTCACTGACATTCACACGCTGTCCATTTAGAAATAAAAATCTGAAATTAGTTTTTGTCTGCCTAAAAGTAATAACTACGAACTATTTCATATAACTATGTAGTATAAAAAGTGCAATATGCAATTATGCTCATGGGTACTGTATTAATCCATCAATGACTAGGGGGCAACAGGTGCACATTCACTGAAAAATGTACATGTAGTCCTCAAAAAATCCACCAAAAGTCATCCAGGTCATTCTGCAAAACAGTCTTTACTGGTGTCCCTCATGACAATATGTGAACCAAATAATTAAAAAAATAAACAAATAGCTGATACCAACTTTGACTGTATATTTTCTAAACACTTCAACAGAATTTAAAAACACTTTTTGCCATCTCTGTTTACAGCTTCTCTTTGCTGTAAATATAAACATTTTGATTTAAAAAGACAAAAACGAATCAAGCATGCAAACTTTCTTTTTCTTTTACTTTCTATCTTATGTGGAGAACTATTATGCAAAAATCACTTTTATATGGGGTTTGAGCACAGTTGTGTGGCAGCAGTGTGTAAAAACACCAGCCTTAATGGTAAAAATCTACCCATTCATATTTATTTAATCCCAATAAATCATTAACAGCCTCTCAGAACAAGCAATTCCAGATTTCTCCCTACGTACACGTCATTGTAGGGAAAAAGTCCCACCCATTTTTGACGGTCTCTGCTCATAATCACTAGTGGGACTTACAAAGTTTGCGATCACAAAGACCAGCTATGTTGTTATTTTTATCGTGCCAGGCTCCCTGTCTGTGTAATTCATAAAGGCACATTTATTATCCACAGTACAATCAGATGACTGACTTTTAAACTGATTCCGGTTCGAACATATAAGACTGAACACTGCTACTGACAGTTTCTGAAAAAAAAACAGTGGATTGAATCTAACAATTTTATATTTGTGGAATTATCAGCATTGCATTCACTTTCTAATAAGCACATTGTTCCCTAGAAGGCTTACAATAAAAATGTAAACTATGTGGCAAAACATCCATTTACTGTCATTGTGAAAATATAATAATCATGATCTTTAGGCTATATATCTCAATTTTAACCTATAATGGTTACACTTTGCACTTTTATATGGCTGAACTTGTGGACACAAAATTAATACTCAGAAATGAAGGACAAAGAAGGTGGCACCATAAGCTATTGTAATGTCCAGTTGTTATAAAATGCTTTAGAAAGTTTGAATCTAGTATATTTCATATTTACAATATTTACCTCAACACTGAATGTGCAACAAGGATAAATGTTTGTGTGTAATAATGGTAAAACTTAGACAACTGTCATAAAATGTCTTCTATTTAAATGAACAATTCTGTAAACTCTTTCCTTAAATTCTTCAACTGGAATTAACATATATTTATGAAAATATATATGTGGACTCGTGGCATGAAAAGATATTACTGGATCATGCTTCTCCAAAGCCATCTTTGGACTTGTTGACTGTTGGCTCTCTATTCACTGTGGGTATCACGGAGGAACGCGACCCTGCACTCACTCGGGTAATGGCCCCCACACTAGATTACACTCACAAAATGGCGGACACAACAGCACCCATTATGTGAAAGTAGATCTTCATGAACCAAGTCAAATCACAGTTGATCATCGTGAGTCAAGTCAAGTCACAGCTTATCTTCATGAACCAAGTCAAGTCACAGCTGATCTTCCTGAGTCCAGTCAAGTCACAGTTGATCGTCATGAGGCAAGTGAAGTCACAGCTTATCTTCATGAAACAAGTCAATTCACAGTTGTTCTTCATGAGTCAAGTCAAGTCACAGTTGATCGTCATGAGGCAAGCCAAGTCACAGCTTATCTTCATGAACCAAGTCAAGTCACAGTTGTTCTTCATGAGTCAAATCAAGTCACAGTTGATCGTCATGAATCAAGTCAAGTCACAGTTGATCATCATGAGGCAAGTCAAGTCACAGTTGTTATTCATGAGTCCAGTCAAGTCACAGCTGATCATCCAGAGTCACGTCACGTCACATCACAGCTGATCATCCAGAGTCCAGTCAAGTCACAGCTGATCATCCAGAGTCACGTCACGTCACAGCTGATCATCTAGAGTCACGTCACAGCTGATCATCCAGAGTCCGTCACGTCACAGCTGATCATCCAGAGTCATGTCACGTCACGTCACAGCTGATCATCCAGAGTCACATCCCGTCACGTCACAGCTGATCATCCTGAGTCTCGTCAGGACATAGCTGATCGTCAGGAGTCTTGTCATGTCCTGTCTGTTGCACCCAGATCGTCAAGGTCAGTCTTTCGGTATCCCAGTCTGGTATCTAGTGTGAGGGATACACCACTGGTGTCTGCACGCACAGCTGGTATCCCCAAACCCACTCACTCTAACCCTTCTGTTCCTGAACTAATTCCCCTGTCTGAAGTGTTTCCTTTGATGGGGATCGTTTTTTGTTGTGTTTGGGCTGCATACACCTCCACAGAACTCCCAGAGGTGGCAGCACCCACTATTAGGTCTCCAGAGTCAACGGCTGAAGCTACAGTATCTCCTGAAGTAGTGGTGCTCGCTGCTGTGTTCCCCGAAGCGATGGTGCCCACTGCAGTTTCTCCAGAGGTGGCGGCGCATGCTGCAGAACCTCCCGAAGCGGCGGTGCTCGCTCGTCCTGTCACGGCTATGGAGGCCGTTTGTGAAAGAACTGCCTGTCCCATCCATGAGACTGTATATGCTCTGTCTGTCTCTTGTGTCTCAGTTTTCCCCAGGTCCCAGTCCCTACCAGGGAGGACTCCTGTTCCCGAGTATAGCCCACGGAGGGCTCCTGTTCCCGAGTTAAGCCCAGGAAGGGCTCCTCTTCCCGAGTTAAGCCCACGGAGGGCTCCTCTTCCCGAGTTAAGCCCACGGAGGGCTCCTGTTCCCGAGTTAAGCCCAGATACCACCCTGGAAGGGCTCCAGATCCTCAGTTCCGCCCATGAAGGGATCATGTCCCCGAGTTAGGCCCAGGGTGGGCTCCTGCTCTGTCTGCTCCGCCATGGAGGTCTTCTGCTCCGTCTGCTCCGCCCCGGTGGGCTCCTGCTCCATCTGCTCCGCCATGGAGGTCTTCTGCCCCATCTGCTCTGCCCTGGTGGGCTCCTGTTTCGTCTGCTCCATATTTGTGCCCTGCTCTGCCGGCTTTGCCTCAGTTCCCAGTCTCTCAATTTCCACATGGACCTGGCCCACCATCCCTCCTTCTGTTCCGCCTCCGCTCCACCACCCTCCTGGATGGTATTGTCTTGGGAGCGTCTGGAAGCCGCTCCTTTGGGGGGGGGGGCGCCTTTACGAACCCGATCCCTCGCCCTCCTCCGGACTACAGTTCCCATCATCCATTGCACTTACACAGCTGAATTCACTGATCACACAGCCGTCACATATCACGCTCACCTGAGAGCCATTACACACACTATTTAACACTCTCTCAGTTCCTATTCAGATCGCCGTGTATTGTTCTGCATTTTCCACTCATCTAGTGTTAGCTGCATTACCGAGCCTAGTGTCTTGTTTTCTTTGTCTTGCCTTGTCTGTTTCCCAATGTTCTGATCACTGCCTGTGTACCTGGATTATCCCTCAAGTCTCGCCCAATTGGATACTGTTCGCCCCTGCCTGGACCTTTGCCTTGTACCTGGATTATCCCTCTTGCCTTGCCATCAATATACCTGTTTGCCATTGTCTGACCTATGCCTGTTTTTGACCACGTCTCTTGTGAATAAAGCCTTGCAGACGGATCTGCACGCTTCCTGTGTTCCCCCCGTTACAGTATGGTTGCTCGACGTGAAACTCTGAAATCCTGGCAGATCAGGGCACCAATTTCCGGTGATGAGCTACAGACAGCTTTCACTGCCATGAGTCCTGTAAGGAATTAGTTCAAGATCAAAGCGAATCGAATCCAAAGATTCGAAATCAACTTGATTAAAACTGATTCAAAATTGATAGTTTACACTTTATCAACTATTCGTCCAGCGAAACGTTAAAATTAGTATATCTTAACAATTTTGATATTTATATTATTCCCTTGGCCAAAAGTCATAATACATGCTAGTGATAATTTATTTGCTAGGTAACAAGATCTGAGCATGAGATAAGCTTTATAAACACATAACACAAGACACCGCTTCTTTAAAATGAAACAATAATTTATTATTTGCTACTCTAAGATACATGAAACAACTACTAAAGCAGAGATTTGGCTTATCTTTAGCTGCTTAAAATAGATTCAGCACCAATTTTCAGCAAGAAAAGAGACTTTGTTTGTTTACTTGCGTTTGGTTGAAAACTGGGTTTTCCTCGTTGGCTTGTCTCAGGGAAACACAGTGCTTCTGATTGGTTGGCAATCGTTCTTTGGATGACGTCTTGGGATTCACTCAACGGTGAATGGAGGGTTGCCTGGTTACGTAGGAGCCTCGACGTTCTTCTGAGAGAGTCTGAGTTTGCAAGACTTTGAAGATTTCTGCAGGGTCACGAAGCTTCAACGGAGTGTTTGAGGGTTCTGGATGACAAGAACGCTAGTCGCGTGTTGGAGTAAACATTTCAGAGGTTCGAGCTGTCCCAGCAGTTCAAGCAACTAATTACTTCAGTCACTGTGGTTTTAAGCGAACCGATTTGGTCCATCCCATGAGACTGTGTTCCAATCAAATATTGCTGCAGGGCGGGGCCATGCCCCATACTGTTCCTCTTCGGGCATAAATTAACACGGGGCTCAGCCTTCCACGTGGGGAATATCGTTGCAAGTTTGTTAATAGCTTCAATAAACCGTTGTAATGCGAGTATTGTACATAATACCAACTTTTCATTCCTTTCAATGTTCTGCAATTATCGCGACCATTCATTCAACACCAAACTTCAACTATCTTTCACAAACATGGTACATTTAATAACTTTATCTACCCAAAAGGGTATAATGACTAGACTAAAACTCCACCGATTACATAAAACACATCAAGCACATAAACACATTATTTGTGAATATATTTGCTCTAATAGCAATGGTAATAAATTATTGTCTTTTAAAAATCCTCTATGCAAGTTTCTGTGTTATTTTCTTCAAGAAAAAGACTGCATTTTGGAGTGTGTAGAGAAGGATGGGGCAGTTGTCTTGAGGTCAAGGAAGTGTCACACGGTGTGGATGTGTGAGCCTCCCGGCTCAGGGTGAGGATGTAAATCTGTCTTTTCCTTGTTTGTTCCTTGTAAATTATAAATTTATGCTTAAATGGTCATGGGATACCACGGGCCATCTGTTGCTTAAGTTAAACGTTATCACTGTTTCTTAGATCCTTTGTGTTGCAGGCTTGGAGAGTGTCCTATAAATTACCCTGGTCCCGTGTCTTTACATGGATTTATGCAAAGCAATCATGGGTGACAATCATCCCCTTAGGTGGTTTAAGTCATTCCAGACGGAGGAAGTTCTCTCTCCTGTTGATTGAGTTAGGTCTATCACTGCTTTATGTATCTCTTGTGACAGCACCATCTCCCTGCTGAACGAGCTGAACGTCTTCTTCGCTCGCTTTGAGGCACAAAACAGCACCACTGCACAGAAGACTCCACCTCCTCCCGGCGACCAGGTGATGACGCTGTCCCCGGACAGCGTGAGGAGATCCCTCAGCAGGATCAACGCATGCAAAGCTCCGGGTCCTGACAACATTCCTGGGCGTGTACTGAGAGACTGTGCAGTGGAACTCACCGATGTCTTCACAGACATTTTCAACATCTCGCTAAGCCAGGCTGTTGTCCCCACATGCTTCAAAGCTACCACCATCATTCCAGTCCCAAAGAAGCCGTCTCCATCCTGCTTCAGCTTCTTCAGTCTGCTGCCATCAGGGAGGAGACTGTGGAGTCTCCATGCCAGTACCAGCAGACTGAAGGACAGCTTCATCCATCAGGCTCTCAGGAAGCTGAACTCCCTCCCGACCTTGCCCCCCCTCCCCTCTTTTGCCCCACGCACCACTGAACTCTGACGGACTGTCCCACTCCCCCCTCCCAAATACACACACACACTGTCACTTTAATCAGTCTGAATAAGCCCTTTTGCACTACAAATCATTATATCTGCACTGTTGTTTACTTTACTGGTTTGCACTCTATCTGCCATGTGCCTTGTGCTGCTTTGTATATTTTTTTTGTAAATTTTTTACATTTGACCTTATTTGTATATTTGTATAGTTGTATTTTATATTTAATCTGTATCTATCTGTATTTATGTTCTACTGTTAGTGTTATCTGTATGCACCAAGGGTCTGAGAGTAACGCAATTTCAATTCTCTGTGTGTATGTGCTGTACATGTGGAAGAATTGACAATAAAGCAGACTTGACTTGACTTGACTTGACTCTTGAGAAGATAATGCAGAGCGGGACAGGAACTGGTCAAGACAAGCTGGTGTCATGTGGGTAGTTAATGAATTTTACGACCTCTTGATGGTTAGGAAGGGGAATCTTTAGATTATTCTGGAATGTGGTGATTCTGCAGGATATTGGGGCTTAAAGAACAAAGCCCCTACAGTCCACATCTCCAAACCCTGTTAGCAAAACTGAAGATACAGTTCCATTACAAACTCCCAAAAGCCCCACATTTTAGAGGTATGTGGGAGCGTGAAATCCGCTCAGTTAAAGGTTGCCTACATACCATAGAAGGCTCCCAAATTCTTACAGAGGAAGTTCTGAGAACACTCCTTGTAGAGGTTGAGGCCATACTCAATGTGAATGTGGCTGATGTGGCGGATCCAGATCTGGTAACCCCAAACTACCTGTTGATGGGGTGGCCAGATGCATCACTACCGCAAGTAGTCTACCCAGAATCTGAGATTCTTTGTCAGAAAAGATTTAGTTTTGGACAAGTTTTATTAAAAATTACTTGCCCACCCTGCAACCACGTCAAAATCACACCTGGAACTGTTGTGATGATAGTCCACCAACTTCCTTGAGGTCTGTGGCCTGTCGGCAAAGTAATAACCACATACCCTGGATCAGATGGCCGTGTTCATTCAGCAAAGATCGAAGTAAAAAACAAACTTTATCATTGACCAGTGGCTCATCTGATCACACTGCCTGCCATCCCAGATGATAACACTAAAACTGACTAAACAAGGATGATAGAAAGTCCATTTGCACAACAAATGTTGGGGCGACTGTATGTAGAAGAGGAAGCTCAGTTGCGCCCCCTGCTGGACACACTTATTCATTCACATCATACAGGATGCAGTATGGGAGAGAATATCGTGATCATGCACCGATCACATGGACAAACAATCAGAATGCAGCATTGATCTGGTGACTGTGCTAAAGAACTGTTAGTTTCGTTTTCACTCAGTGAAAGATGAGATGGTTCAAACTTTGCTTTCCTTCTAATTCCTGCCAAATTTGTGTGCATCAATGATGGAAAGTAAGTGTTTATTCATATTGTATGTTGCTGTTATTGCTGTTTAAGATTAATCAAAAGTATTGAGAGTATTGTTTCATGTGCAAGTGAAGAGAAGCGTGGAAGCCCGCGGCCCTGCACAGGCGAATGTTTCTGTAAAGGTATGCGCTTAAACCCAGAGATGTACAGTATATTAGACCTGTTTACTATAGCACTGTTAATTGTGATTGTGATATATTTCTGTATAATTCAATATTATAGTTAGATCAGAAGTGTGATTAATCTGTTAGATTAATCTAACAATCTAACGACTTAACTACCAATGTTTATGTAGGTTTATTCGGTTTATTAATTACACAAGTTTAATTATGCACAGTATATATGTGTCACGGGGTGCCTACTGTGTAGAAACTAGGAGACGAAGGAGCACGGAGACGGAGGGAATCCAGAACAAATATGGACTTTATTGACACCAGGGAACACACGTAGCACACAGAAATAGACGTTTGAGACAGGACACAGGACTCATGAAAACACAGGGCTAAATACTAGATCTAAACGAGGGAATTAACAAGATACACCTGACATCAATATACAATCTACATGAGGGAGAAACTATGTCACAGGAGGGAACATGGAACATGTGGGGGAGGAAAACAAACACCAAAACAGTCTATGGGTGACAATATGTATATTGTATTATAATGTTGTGTACAGATGTTTAAATTTGTCAATGTTATCCTGTTTATTCTAGACCAGTGGTTCCCAAACTTTTTGCAGCATGCACCCCTATCTAGTGTTTGACAGCCGTCAAGCACCCCCACCATCTAACTCCGGTTAAACATCACATTTTTGACTGCAATAACTAAATACAAATATTCGCTGTAAATTAGAAAACATAAACATTTAATTTATAAATAAAAAAGAATATTACCTCCTATACCTTTTTTTAGTGAGATGGATGGGCCTGCATGTTTGCACACAGATTATCAAAATTTGGGGTAATGGATGACAGCTTTACTCTCAAATCATTCTCAGCATCTAGTCTTTGTCGGTGTTTGGTTTTCAACAGTGTCAGTGCAGAAAAGCCTGCCTCGCATATGTATGTGGTTGCAAAGGGCATCAACACTTTCAGTGCTTGTTTTGACAATCCTGGACACTCCACCATTGCTGAAGCCCAGAAATCCACTTGACTTATTGACTTATTTTTTAAAAAGTATGTTGTGTCTCCCATCAGATGATAAGTCCAATATTTTTTCTTGCTCTTGAAATGAGAGATGTGGGATTGGAGGAGTGACATCAAAAGGATTCCGAATTCATGTCTGAGATTGGTCCATAGGGCAGGAAGTAAGTCCGCAGATTTTGGCTGAGCTTCTTGAGATGTTCTGTTATGAGGCCTTTGATGCAATCATTTAGCACAGCTTCCCGGGACTGCAAAAATTCAGATAGCAGAGGAAAGCACTCAGTGGAGTTTGTATTTATCCAGCTGGCCCAGAAAACTAGCTTTTTAATAAGAGCTTCAACTTTGTCCTGGGTGTTGAAAACGGTGGTACTAAGACCCTGCAGACTTAAATTAAGTTCATTCAGAGCAGAACATATATATGCCAGATATGCCAGCTTCTGAAGCCAGATGTCATCTTGCAAGCATGAAGACAAGTGAAATGGGTTATGAGCAAAAAATTCCTGAACTTCACACCTGAGCTCAAAAATTTTTGCTAAGACTTTCCCACGCGATAACCAACGCACTTCTGTGTGCAGCAGAAGTGTTTCGTGCTCTCTGCCCATTTCATTGCATATAGTGCGAAAAATCCGGGAATTTAATGGACGAGCTTTGATAAAGTTCACGATTTTCACCACGTCATTAAGTACAGACACAAGTTAATCTGGCATGTTTTTCATTGCAAGGGCTTCTCGGTGGATGCTACAGTGCACCCAGGAAATGGATGGTGCAACTTTTCGGATGAAAGCTACTGCTCCTTTGTGCCTTCCCGTCCATCGATTTCGCCCCGTCTGTACAAATTCCAACGCAGCATGCCCAGTCAATTTCGTTTACTCTGAAAAACATATCCATCAAATTATAAATATTGAGTTCTCAAATAAATAACGGACATACACCAGAAGATTAGATAGATTCGTAATGTCAGTAGACTCATTGACTTCACTGTTTTTTATTCTGCTTATTAGCTGACTGAGGATGTCAGCAGATATTGAATCAATGCGACGAGCCACAGTATTGTCGGAGAGAGGGATTTTGTCCAGCGTCTTTGCAGCTTTCTCTCCGAGCATGCAGTTTACCATATCTTTGGTAACAGGTAAGCACAGATTTTCTCCAATTGTGTGGGGCATACCTCTTTTAGCTATGTGGTAACTCGCCAGATATGAAGCTTTCTGTGCATTTTTGGAAGCCCCTAAGCCTGAATGGGAGTGGATAATTTTTTTCTTCTTCTGCAGTTCCTCCAATTTTCCTTGGAAAAAACTCATAGGCATGTCTTGTAAGTGACTGTGTCTTGTTTGTAAGTGCCGGACCATATATGAGGGCTTGGCTTGAGACTGCTATTGGCTAAAACTTCACCACAGACTACACATTGCGGGTTAGGACTGTCTGCATCACCAATCCATGTAAACCCGAAAGCAATGTAACTGTCGCTGTATTTGCGTTTCTTACTTGACATTTTCTAACTCTCTGATGTAGGCCTAATTCTCTTGACCAGCACATCTCTGTTGGTTTTCTCTGTTCCCGCCTCTTCTCATTCTTTATCCTCTGTGTCCTTTCGAGCAGGTTTCTCTGTATGTGCAAAGCCGTGGTCAGTGCATATCTCCACAGAAGATGCTGATGTAGATGGCTCACCCCCATTGTCCCTTGATTTCTTTAAAGTGCCCATTTATAACCAGGTGTCTATTTTGATTAATGTAGTAAGCGAAAAAAAAATACAGAATGAACTATCACTTAGCGCCTAATGGTAAAAGGGCGGGGCTGTTGGGACACAGACGTGCTTGTAACCGTGAAATGAAATCATGAGTAATTTACAGCTTGTAATGTAAAATTTAATTTCTCAATAAACTTTGACATGTGAATGTTAGCTAAGTTAAATACATAAAAATAATAGAGACAATTGTTCCGCCATTACAAAACATTCTCTTGCGCACCCTTGGTGGTCAATCTGTGCACCCCATTTTGGGAACCGCTGTTCTAGACTCAATTAATTTTTGTATATTTCTCATTTTCTTTGTTTAGACCACACAAGCATGTATATTAAAATCATTTCATTGAGGTTCCTGTATCCGTGTCCTTACACACTCCATAGTGACGATCAAGTCTACCTAGCAACCAGTCCACCTTTATTCAATTCAATTCAAGTTTATTTGTATAGCACTTTTCACGATACAAATCGTTGCACAGCAGCTTTACAGAAAATTAAGTTTCTACAATATATTTAGTAGTAGCTTATTAGTGGTGACTATGTCAGTTAATGTACATATGGCAAGACATAATCAAACAGACAATGAACACTATTAACAGCAATCATTATATGTTGCTATCAAACTTATAGCCACATTTCGTAGTTCTGTGGATCCAGACTGAAGCTTGTGTAAATCCTAGTTACCATGGGATGTCAATTTTCATTGCTTCGCTGGCATTCGGGTAATTTCATACACGAGGTAAGCTGTCCGCAAATCGTTTGCCCAAGCTGTTGCTGCCAGGTCTCAACTGACGAAAATCTTTAGTAATTATATTTAGCTAATTTTTAAACACACTGTAATACTACTACTAATAATAAGCTATTACATTTTACTATACTCCTACTACTACTACTAATAAAAGCTATTAAATTGTACCTTACTTATATAATATATGCGATTATGTTTGCACTGTCAAAGATGAGAAATGATAAATCCTTGATATCAAATCGGGACAGTAAATAGCATTTACCTCTCTAGAGATTCCACAAGCATGTATTAAGCCAACTTCTTAACAGATCAGGTCAAAATTTGCTGTGTTTTTTTTTTTTTAAGTAAATTGGTTTATGTTTTTAATTGATCATTGCGGGTTGCCCCATAATAAATACCATATGATGGTCCCTGCAAACAATGCTAGCCTAAGGGCCCCCAGCGGGCTGCCAGCGCAGGGCCCCTGTGAATTTGCTCATTGGCAAAACTTTGGCCTGTTGCTGCATGGGCAGCCCTCACTTAGCCCCCAGGAAGCCCTCACTAGGCCCACAAAGGGCCCGCAATATTAATCTACAACAATACATCTGTTTCACTATAAATACTCTTTAGCTACTATAACTTAAGTCTTTGGGGAAAACAGTTATTATACATCTGAAATGGATGCAACATAAATAATGTCTATATTGTCAAAAATGTACAATAGTCAAAGGGATTTCAAATCAATGGATTAAATACAAAATAGAAAACATTACATTCAGGTTAATACAGCTACATATAGCAAAAAAATTTAAATACACAAAAGTACAAAAAACAAAAGAAAGCAAACAAAGCAATGTAAGATTGTAGGATCTTGTCATGTGAAAGTTGATGTGTGCGAAAGTCTTATCTGTAGTACATCAATTTCCAAACACTATCCATAGCTGAATTTGGCTGATAGCAAATTAATAATCCAACCTCTTGTAATGAAAACACGCCACAGCTCTCAAACACCATACTCTTCCTAACCAGGAACAGTCAAAAATAGTCCAGAATATGGTCCCACGTCCAAAATAACTTTAAATCCTTATGGACCATGATGTGGTGACCTCACCAATAAAGAGTCCTTCTAAAATGCATACAAATAAACTGTCTTAAACTCTTATCGTCAATCCAAACATAGGCCATACATACATGTAACATCTCTGCAAAAAACATCAGCAAGGAACACTTTTAAATAGAAAAAAAAAAGACCCCAGACTGGGCTTGAAATGACACATTTCCCAACCAGGACACAGCACAATGTGTTCAGCAGGTGAGCCATGCTGGCTACTGCTGCTTGCTATTGCTAACTCCCTTCTTCTTCTTCTTTTAATTTTATTGGCGGTTGGCAAATCAAAGCCTTGTCCAAATACCCACACTTGCGGTCTTTGCACTTGACCACTTGTATGACGTATTTCCTGTATTTGGCTCAAGTGTTCAAGTGAGGATGAAGACCACAAGTGTGTATGTCGAACTTTTCATTACCTGATGGGACACAATTGTAGTGTTGTAAAAATGCAAGTGTTTACATAGCTTTATTTTAATTTTAATTTGAAATACTTTGCATTTTAAAATCAACTTCTAAAATGGCGCTTTTCCACTGTGTGGTACGACTCGGCTCGGTACGGCTCAGTATGGCATGGCACGGTTTGCGTTTCCAATGCAGTTCAGTACCGCGTTATAGTTGCGCCACCTCTACTATCACGACTCCTAAAAAAAAAATTTTCATTCCGCGTAGCCCCATCAAGCTCTCGCTGGATCTGCTCCTCTGCTATCAACCAGAGGAACGTCTGTTCAAAACAGTTGTGTTTGATCCTTCGCTGGCTGTGCTGATTTAAATCTAGCGGTTCTTTTGTGTTTGTGTCGCACGTTCAGTGACGTAGGTAGTGACGATTCTCTCTGGCCAATCCATGATCAGCAGAGTTTACACGTCATGTTTTGGTAACAGTGCGGTTCACTTGGAACCCCAACCGAGGTGGTACTAAAAAAAGTACCAGGTACCAGGTACTGTACCCAGTGGAAAACCCCCCAAAAGTGAACCGTACCGAGCCGTACCGTGCCATACCATGCAGTGGAAAAGAGCCATAAATGTCTGTTCAGTAGTCCCTATAACATGACAATTTTAATTTGTGGTGCTTCTAATTAAGTGATAAAAAGCAGTTGCAAATGTTGTATAAAATAAATATCACCATTACTCATCTTTGCACAAATAAAACGTAAAAACACTGGTTTTATACCAAATTATATGTAATATCTAATTATTATATTAATATTTAACTTGCATTGGAAAGGTTTCCGTGGACTCTCGCGAGATCTCGGCAAAAAGTCTCACGATTTATTTCCAGAACATGATGCATGATGGGATTCACTAAGACTCGAATAGCGCTCTGGAGCGATATTCGAGATAGTGTGGATTTAGTGTGCGTTAAGGGCACTGGGCTCTGGTGTTTTTAAGACCTGGGACAGTCTTGCGCACTTACTTCCTGTCACGCGCACGCGCTCTCACGTGGTCAAGACCGCAAGTGTGGGTATTTGGACAAGGGGCAACTTTGCTAACTCCCTCTACCTCATGGCTTTATCTAAGGAAACCTAAAAAACCTAAAACACCCTAGCACCCCTAGTGGTAAGGAAGAAAACTGCCCACAAAATTCTTATTACAGTTTTTTTACAATAATTTTTGCACTAATAACAGAACCTTCATGCCATTTTTCAAAACTCTAGACACATAATTCACAACCGATGATCAAAGTGCACATTTTTCAAAACAACACTTTTTCCAAAAGCTTGGATACAATACACATGAACCAAAGATATTTTGTTAATTGAACTAAAATAACCAGTTCAAAATGACACAACTTAACATCAAAGTATTACTATTTCAAAATGCAACTCACGCATTACATCTGAGTTGAGTGTCTATTAATTTCTTTACAATGATCTGACTATCAATTGATACAACTGCTAAAAATGCTACATAACTGTTGCATTACTCTTGAAGCATAGTTTTTATGGAACAATATTACATGTTTAGATTATGAAAGTGAAGCAACTGAGAACCGAGTATGTTCAGGTATGATCAGTCTTAAGATGCCTGTTGTTGGGAGAAAATAAAATCCCCAAAAATTCTATATCAGTTATCAGTATTTGTTTTTGCTACAATAAATGTCTTTTTAGAGGGTGATAGAGCTGGAAGCTGATAAAAAACATTCATATTTTTGGATGGCAGGCTTTAACCTGGCCATGACATTGAGGAGAGGTTGAGAGCGGCCCAGAATGATGTTCGCCGAGGGGCCCGACCACCCCCCACTGAATGTGATTTTGAGGAGACCCCATGTTCAGTAGTCCCTATAACATGACAATTTTAATTTGTGGTGCTTCTAATTAAGTGATAAAAAGCAGTTGCAAATGTTGTATAAAATAAATATCACCATTACTCATCTTTGCACAAATAAAACGTAAAAACACTGGTTTTATACCAAATTATATGTAATATCTAATTATTATATTAATATTTAACTTGCATTGGAAAGGTTTCCGTGGACTCTCGCGAGATCTCGGCAAAAAGTCTCACGATTTATTTCCAGAACATGATGCATGATGGGATTCACTAAGACTCGAATAGCGCTCTGGAGCGATATTCGAGATAGTGTGGATTTAGTGTGCGTTAAGGGCACTGGGCTCTGGTGTTTTTAAGACCTGGGACAGTCTTGCGCACTTACTTCCTGTCACGCGCACGCGCTCTCACGTGGTCAAGACCGCAAGTGTGGGTATTTGGACAAGGGGCAACTTTGCTAACTCCCTCTACCTCATGGCTTTATCTAAGGAAACCTAAAAAACCTAAAACACCCTAGCACCCCTAGTGGTAAGGAAGAAAACTGCCCACAAAATTCTTATTACAGTTTTTTTACAATAATTTTTGCACTAATAACAGAACCTTCATGCCATTTTTCAAAACTCTAGACACATAATTCACAACCGATGATCAAAGTGCACATTTTTCAAAACAACACTTTTTCCAAAAGCTTGGATACAATACACATGAACCAAAGATATTTTGTTAATTGAACTAAAATAACCAGTTCAAAATGACACAACTTAACATCAAAGTATTACTATTTCAAAATGCAACTCACGCATTACATCTGAGTTGAGTGTCTATTAATTTCTTTACAATGATCTGACTATCAATTGATACAACTGCTAAAAATGCTACATAACTGTTGCATTACTCTTGAAGCATAGTTTTTATGGAACAATATTACATGTTTAGATTATGAAAGTGAAGCAACTGAGAACCGAGTATGTTCAGGTATGATCAGTCTTAAGATGCCTGTTGTTGGGAGAAAATAAAATCCCCAAAAATTCTATATCAGTTATCAGTATTTGTTTTTGCTACAATAAATGTCTTTTTAGAGGGTGATAGAGCTGGAAGCTGATAAAAAACATTCATATTTTTGGATGGCAGGCTTTAACCTGGCCATGACATTGAGGAGAGGTTGAGAGCGGCCCAGAATGATGTTCGCCGAGGGGCCCGACCACCCCCCACTGAATGTGATTTTGAGGAGACCCCATAGCAAAATCAGTGCAATGAGCCCAGAATTCCTAGCGATGGCACTGAGAGCAATCATGGTTTCAGGCCTATCCACAGTTTATTACCTTGTATTTACCCCCATACTCCCCTTTCCTTACTGTACCCCGACTGAAGCATTTTTTCTCCAAATGGAAGTGGAAGGTTTACAATAGAAACCCTCACAAACAAGTCACTCTTCTCCAGGCCATAGATGATGCGTGCAATGACGTCACAGGTGGAGACCCATGTCAGGCCTGTATTTGCCATGCCAGAAGATACAGATTTTCCAAGATGTTTAGCTAATGAAATCATACATTATGATGTGGATGAGAACCTGTGGCCAAAACCACAAGCAGTGAGGAACACTCCAGTTGACATTTTACTGTATGCCTACTGTAGTTTTTTCTTATCTTTTTTTCTTATCTATTTTTTTCTAATTTAAAGTTTTTTGAAAAAGCTGTTGAGTTGATGATTTCATTAATAATTTAAAAATTTTGTTTAATGATTCCAGTGTCTGTACTTTTCTCTGTAGTCTATTACAGTGGTGTATGAATGCCATAATGAATGATGCGTCATGTGTTTTGAACAGCTATATTTAATGATTGTACTAAAAACTACACTGAAACTATGGGTATCTTGTGTGTGGGTGATCTAAAGTAATGTTCCTATGATATTTC
>NW_015507364.1:60200-63587 GCF_001515645.1 Sinocyclocheilus grahami | reverse complement strand
TGGCTGATAGCAAATTAATAATCCAACCTCTTGTAATGAAAACACGCCACAGCTCTCAAACACCATACTCTTCCTAACCAGGAACAGTCAAAAATAGTCCAGAATATGGTCCCACGTCCAAAATAACTTTAAATCCTTATGGACCATGATGTGGTGACCTCACCAATAAAGAGTCCTTCTAAAATGCATACAAATAAACTGTCTTAAACTCTTATCGTCAATCCAAACATAGGCCATACATACATGTAACATCTCTGCAAAAAACATCAGCAAGGAACACTTTTAAATAGAAAAAAAAAAGACCCCAGACTGGGCTTGAAATGACACATTTCCCAACCAGGACACAGCACAATGTGTTCAGCAGGTGAGCCATGCTGGCTACTGCTGCTTGCTATTGCTAACTCCCTTCTTCTTCTTCTTTTAATTTTATTGGCGGTTGGCAAATCAAAGCCTTGTCCAAATACCCACACTTGCGGTCTTTGCACTTGACCACTTGTATGACGTATTTCCTGTATTTGGCTCAAGTGTTCAAGTGAGGATGAAGACCACAAGTGTGTATGTCGAACTTTTCATTACCTGATGGGACACAATTGTAGTGTTGTAAAAATGCAAGTGTTTACATAGCTTTATTTTAATTTTAATTTGAAATACTTTGCATTTTAAAATCAACTTCTAAAATGGCGCTTTTCCACTGTGTGGTACGACTCGGCTCGGTACGGCTCAGTATGGCATGGCACGGTTTGCGTTTCCAATGCAGTTCAGTACCGCGTTATAGTTGCGCCACCTCTACTATCACGACTCCTAAAAAAAAAATTTTCATTCCGCGTAGCCCCATCAAGCTCTCGCTGGATCTGCTCCTCTGCTATCAACCAGAGGAACGTCTGTTCAAAACAGTTGTGTTCGATCCTTCGCTGGCTGTGCTGATTTAAATCTAGCGGTTCTTTTGTGTTTGTGTCGCACGTTCAGTGACGTAGGTAGTGACGATTCTCTCTGGCCAATCCATGATCAGCAGAGTTTACACGTCATGTTTTGGTAACAGTGCGGTTCACTTGGAACCCCAACCGAGGTGGTACTAAAAAAAGTACCAGGTACCAGGTACTGTACCCAGTGGAAAACCCCCCAAAAGTGAACCGTACCGAGCCGTACCGTGCCATACCATGCAGTGGAAAAGCGCCATAAATGTCTGTTCAGTAGTCCCTATAACATGACAATTTTAATTTGTGGTGCTTCTAATTAAGTGATAAAAAGCAGTTGCAAATGTTGTATAAAATAAATATCACCATTACTCATCTTTGCACAAATAAAACGTAAAAACACTGGTTTTATACCAAATTATATGTAATATCTAATTATTATATTAATATTTAACTTGCATTGGAAAGGTTTCCGTGGACTCTCGCGAGATCTCGGCAAAAAGTCTCACGATTTATTTCCAGAACATGATGCATGATGGGATTCACTAAGACTCGAATAGCGCTCTGGAGCGATATTCGAGATAGTGTGGATTTAGTGTGCGTTAAGGGCACTGGGCTCTGGTGTTTTTAAGACCTGGGACAGTCTTGCGCACTTACTTCCTGTCACGCGCACGCGCTCTCACGTGGTCAAGACCGCAAGTGTGGGTATTTGGACAAGGGGCAACTTTGCTAACTCCCTCTACCTCATGGCTTTATCTAAGGAAACCTAAAAAACCTAAAACACCCTAGCACCCCTAGTGGTAAGGAAGAAAACTGCCCACAAAATTCTTATTACAGTTTTTTTACAATAATTTTTGCACTAATAACAGAACCTTCATGCCATTTTTCAAAACTCTAGACACATAATTCACAACCGATGATCAAAGTGCACATTTTTCAAAACAACACTTTTTCCAAAAGCTTGGATACAATACACATGAACCAAAGATATTTTGTTAATTGAACTAAAATAACCAGTTCAAAATGACACAACTTAACATCAAAGTATTACTATTTCAAAATGCAACTCACGCATTACATCTGAGTTGAGTGTCTATTAATTTCTTTACAATGATCTGACTATCAATTGATACAACTGCTAAAAATGCTACATAACTGTTGCATTACTCTTGAAGCATAGTTTTTATGGAACAATATTACATGTTTAGATTATGAAAGTGAAGCAACTGAGAACCGAGTATGTTCAGGTATGATCAGTCTTAAGATGCCTGTTGTTGGGAGAAAATAAAATCCCCAAAAATTCTATATCAGTTATCAGTATTTGTTTTTGCTACAATAAATGTCTTTTTAGAGGGTGATAGAGCTGGAAGCTGATAAAAAACATTCATATTTTTGGATGGCAGGCTTTAACCTGGCCATGACATTGAGGAGAGGTTGAGAGCGGCCCAGAATGATGTTCGCCGAGGGGCCCGACCACCCCCCACTGAATGTGATTTTGAGGAGACCCCATAGCAAAATCAGTGCAATGAGCCCAGAATTCCTAGCGATGGCACTGAGAGCAATCATGGTTTCAGGCCTATCCACAGTTTATTACCTTGTATTTACCCCCATACTCCCCTTTCCTTACTGTACCCCGACTGAAGCATTTTTTCTCCAAATGGAAGTGGAAGGTTTACAATAGAAACCCTCACAAACAAGTCACTCTTCTCCAGGCCATAGATGATGCGTGCAATGACGTCACAGGTGGAGACCCATGTCAGGCCTGTATTTGCCATGCCAGAAGATACAGATTTTCCAAGATGTTTAGCTAATGAAATCATACATTATGATGTGGATGAGAACCTGTGGCCAAAACCACAAGCAGTGAGGAACACTCCAGTTGACATTTTACTGTATGCCTACTGTAGTTTTTTCTTATCTTTTTTTCTTATCTATTTTTTTCTAATTTAAAGTTTTTTGAAAAAGCTGTTGAGTTGATGATTTCATTAATAATTTAAAAATTTTGTTTAATGATTCCAGTGTCTGTACTTTTCTCTGTAGTCTATTACAGTGGTGTATGAATGCCATAATGAATGATGCGTCATGTGTTTTGAACAGCTATATTTAATGATTGTACTAAAAACTACACTGAAACTATGGGTATCTTGTGTGTGGGTGATCTAAAGTAATGTTCCTATGATATTTCATAATGAATTCGTTTTTTGAACCAATGCTTCTGCAAATGCAATGCTTCTTTAAAGATATGAATGCAATATGCAAAAATGTGTACATTGAACAGCCTGTGTTACAAATGGTTAGATTTGATAGAACATTGATTAGAAAAATCTCCGCTTTGCGTCGTGGCCGTATCACCACCTCGGGTGTGCATTATTTTTCTAATAATTCAACAGTCCGGAGTCAATTATTCTTCTTATACTACGGTTACCACTAGTGCTGTGTTCGATACATCGATACAATGATGTATCATCACAGA
>NW_015507364.1:59216-60089 GCF_001515645.1 Sinocyclocheilus grahami | reverse complement strand
ATTAAGCTATTTTATTGATAAAATTGTGGGGCAGCGCTAAAAAGTTTGTCTAAATGCGAAAAAGAATGTCTGTGCGCACGCGCAGAGTGATCTGACTAAGAGGTACAGTGAAGAGTTAGTTTAGAACTCTTCTAATTTTTATTTTTTTAACGTAGAGAGTGTGTTGATTTGTACAATGATAACCTACCAGCAATGTTAAGATGATTTTAATATATTAGAATGAGTACATTACAATATAAATTTATTAGAACGAGAACATTATTATTTATGGGCTTAAAAACAAGATGCAAACAATCAGAATATTGTACCTGGTGGGGAGTGCCCAATGTAAACATGAAACAAATGCCATTACCTATATTGTACTGTGGTACAGTTATAGAGGCCCTTCATAAAGCAGAGGTCAACTGCCTGTTCTGCGAATAGTTAGCAACGGCCCTATGGTATGCATTGTTTAATAAACAGCTGTTTTACTAAATTCTTCTGAGGTGAAATTCAGTGCAGTCCCGTATCGTGATACGTATCGTATCGTGGCCTCTGTATCGTGATACGTATCGTATCGTATCGTGACTTTGCTGGTGATACACAGCCCTAGTTACCACACCTCAAGACATTGATCAGATGATATATTTCAAGGCATTTAGCAGTCAGATAGCAGACTATAATGCAGCTAATAACTAAGTTATGAGTAGGGATGGGTACTGAAACCCGGCATTTAATCGGTCCCGGGGCTAAATTATGAAAGACCGGAGTATCAATAAGCTCTGACGTTAACGGTTCTGCTTTCGGTACTGAAGAAATTAAGAAAACGCACATACATTTATTATTGCCATATATACATTATCTTGCAAATTCTATCTCACCAGAGTCGCCAGC
>NW_015507364.1:42563-59206 GCF_001515645.1 Sinocyclocheilus grahami | reverse complement strand
CGGCGCCCAGTTACGTCGTGTTATATTTGTAAGAATTGTTCTAGAACAGCGGATCTCAATTCCAGTTCGAGCGTACCCCCGCTCTGCATGTTTTGCACGTCTCTCTTTGTTAACACACCTGATTCAGATCATCTCGTTAGAAGTGAGCGCCTTGCATGAACTGTGTTCCGATTGACATGGTCCCTACACAGTGTCCATTGCTCCCTACTCCCTGAGCAGGGGAAATCCGTTGAAGTTTACTTCACTTCGGAATATTCATTTACAGATTTGCGCTGCGCCGCTGCCTGCAGCGTCTTCACACACAAACGAAACTTACTAGAGAAGCGTAAAGTGGGACATAAGAATCAGAATCAGAATCAGAAAGAGCTTTTACACGGAGACAACAACAAGACACAGATAATAAAAATGAGATGTGAATAAAATACACATGCATAAATATAAACCACAAAAAAGAATAAATTGTATGTACAGGTGTGGTATAGATGGAATAGGAATAGAATAAAATAAAATAAGTTGTAGGGATGTACTAGGGTTTAGGGTGATAAATAATTATAAGGTTATTGCACATACTGTACTTTAATTGCACAATGGGAGAACATTAACTGTTCATGAGGTAGATTGCCTGGGGAAAGAAACTGTTCTTGTGCCTGGCTGTCCTGGTATTCGGTGCTCTGTAACGCCGACCAGATGGCAAAAGTTCAAAAAGGAGATGGCTTGGATGTGATGGATCCAGAGTGATTTTCTGAGCCCTTTTCCTCACTCTGGATGTATACAGTTCTTGGAGGGTAGGCAGGGGGGCACCAATAATCCTTTCAGCAGTCCGAACCGTTCTCTGTAGTCTTCTGATGTCTGATTTTGTAGCTGAACCAAACCAGACAGTTATTGAAGTGCACAGAACAGACTCGATGACGGCTGAGTAGAACTGTTTCAGCAGCTCCTGTGGCAGGTTGAATTTCCTCAGCTGGCGAAGGAAGTAGCTTACAGTTAATGAAAAGCGCTTCTAGATCGGAACAGCACATCTTCCTTAACGCTGTAACATACACCACCTTTCGTTGAGGTAAAAACATGTCCAGCCGCCGCGTGATTTCCCCATTGATTCTGCGTCGCGATCTGCTCTAAACAGCTGAAAGCCCGGGAGACTCAACGCGCTGTCCGGAATGGCGTCATTCAGCCAGGTTTCCGTGAAACACAGAGCAGCAGAGTGTGAAAAATCCTTATTTGTCCGGGGGGAGCAGAAGATGTTCGTCCGTTTTGTTGGGTAGAGAGCGGAAATTCGCCATATGGATACTCGGCAACGGCGTTCTGAATCTGCGCTTCCTGAGCTTCACAAGCGCCGGCTCGCTTCCCCCATCTGTGCGTCCTGAAGCGCTTGATCAGCGCAGCAGCTCCACCGACTACAACGTTCAGCAAAACGTCTGAATAAGTGAAATCCGGTAGAAGATTGTGTGCTGTGTTCTGCCGAATGTTCAGCAGCTCATCCCTGGTAAAACTGATCGTGTTTGAGAAACAAAAAACAGGAAAAACGAACAAAAACAGTACAAACACTGGAGAGCCAAACACTGAGGCTGCCGTCTGCGGCGCCATCACATGTAATAATATAATATACCTCTGTAAATAAATACAATTTAAATTCACGTCTCGCACACTTAAATGCCTTTTGTATGGAACATATACTCTCCCTTCAAACTGGAATCATGGAGGAATATCCGGTAATGTCCACTTCGTAGAGCACTTACTTACAGTCAAATATAACAAACGTATGAAGCAATAAGAGAAACACAAAAAATGTGCAGAGCGGGGGTAAGCGAGGACTGGAATTACTTTGAGATTTGTAACTTTCTAGATCTTTTTTATGCACAAACATACACACTACACACTGACTAAAATTTAAAAAGTGAAAAAGCATAATAGGACCCCTTTAATTATGATAGAGGAGAGAACTAAACATTCAAACGTCTGCTTACACATTAGGTCTGTGGCTGTTTTAAGCTAATAAAAAAAAATTTATTTCGATTTTGGCTTTTAAGGATTATAGCCGTGTTTCTTCTAGCTCAACTTTTTTCCCCTTGACAGCGCATTTGTTACTCCCTAAAAACCCAAACTTAACGTCAGAATCAGCACAATCGGTGATTGTTGAAAAAAGGCCGTCTTATACTGTTGCTAAATTGTGGGACATGTTTGATAATAAAACGTTGGAAGCACAATCCGCGCAAGAGACACTGTTCCCCAGGCTGAAATGTGTGCACATGACGCGCTCCAAAACAGACAAGCTAATTACACTTTGAGCTTCGGGTGCGTCCAAACAATCAAATACACACAAAATATGTCCAAATGGCCAGCTAGGAGAGTATTTACTTAAACACATTTTATGTCTTAAGTGGATGAGAACAGTTGGGAGAAAATCCTATATGTATATCAATATATTGTCTTAAAAGTGACAGACTGGCGCTTGGGCCACTAATTAATCAAACAGCAAAATGCAAAGACAAAATCACTCAGAGCTCTTAATCTGAATTACATAGCTTTAATAAGCATTACTCTATCAATACATACAGTGAAAACTGTAATTACTTAATTTACTTGTAATACTTAATTACTTGTAATTAATGTAAATACTTACCTGAACAGTAATGTTACACTGTAAAACCCGATAAGTTCAGAATACTCAAAATTTTTGTGGACACCGATTACCTCAAAATATTTAATAAAGCAACTCAAATTTTTTAAAGTTAACATTAATTATAAATAACAATTAAGTCAAACTTAAAAGCTTAAATTTGTTTTTGCTTAATGTTTAAGTGTACTTAAAATTATTGTTTATCATACGTAATGTTTTTCATTTACCAGTTATTTTGATGCAGTGGTGCTTTATTAAATTCAAATACTAACTTAAAAAATACACTTATGCATAAAAAACACACGCACAACTGTAGCTATACAATTGAGGATTTTTTTATTCAGCCTTTTTTAAAATGCATTTCTGAATGTCAAACACTGGAAGATCATCTCATCACAACTGCAGTGCTTGCAGGACTTGTAGTGGTTTCGTTGTCCATGATAACGAAATCAGTAGGAGAGGTATTTTGTGTCAGTGATGTCTGGCTCGCCCAATTCCTCCTGGAATAAGCACAGAGGGTAAAACTTTAACTTTAACTTCAGAGACTAAAAGTAGACATTTATATTTACTGCCAATAGAGTGGGGGAACTATAACATCAGAACCAGGAAGAGTAATTCGCAGTGGGTTCCTTCCAGATTTTCCTATGGGGTTGTATAATGGGGTTTTTCAATTCAAATAAAGCCTGTGGTAAACATAACTTGACGTTACTTTTACATTTTGTTGTACAAAGTAAATTACAAACATCCATACCCAAAATAAAAATTTTGAAGCAGTTATGTTCATTTTTGAAAATGTATGTTTTTAATAAGTAGCTAGATAAGAAGGTTTAGGCTGTGAGTGTGTGCCGTTTACATTGTAGAACAAAACGTAGAAGTATCGTCAAGTTATGTTTACCACAGGCTTTATTTTATTCATAAATTGAAAAGCCCAAATAAAAAACTCCATAGGAAAATCTCAAAGGAACCCGCGGCAAATTACACTTCCTGGTTCTGACGTCATTGTCACAAGTTTATGTTTCCATGCCCTCATTTGGTCTTCCTGTTCCTGCTCCCTGATTGTTTATTATTTGTCCCAGGTGTTTCCTATGTTTATTGTTTCATCAGCTCCAGGTGTGTCTCATATTCCCATTAGCATGTTCAGTGTATTTTAAAGAGTGTTCTGTTCCCTGTTGGTTTGTCCGGTATTGTTGATGTCTACTCTTTGTGCTACGTGTGATTCCAAACCGTTTAGAATAAATTCCTTGGTTTTTGTACTCCTGTTCTCCTCGCTCCGTGTTCCCGCTCCGTAGCAACCAGTGACAGAATACCGGACCAAACAAAACGTGAGCGGCAACTTTTCCTCGCGTTTGTTTTTTCCGCCTTTTTGAGAAGTTTTTTTTCCCTTGTTTTCCCCTCGGATATGGAAATTGCGCTCGGTTCTCCACCTTAGCTCGCCTAGATCTCCCCTTTCCTGGGAGTTCTGCAGGCTCGCCGCAGCTACAGCCCTTGATGATGCCACCATTAATTCTCTGTTCTGGCTCGGGGCCAACTACCATCGCCCTGTGGACCTCCCAGACACCAGGGACTGAGCTGGAGGGAAGGAATCCTCCGGTGTCTGGAGAGCATCCTATCCCGAGCCAGAACCAGGCTTCCAGCCATCCACGGCTTACTCTAGTTCACCTGCCGTTAATATGGCAAGCCCAACGAACATTAAGGTGACAAGCCCGTCAAGCGTTCATGTGGCCCCAGTGTCGGCTCCAGCCCCAAAACTCACTCCAGTGCCAGCTCCTCAAAAGCGCCTTGCTGTGCCTACTCCTCCAGAGCGCCCTCCAGTACCAGCTCCTCGAAAACACTTCCCAGTCCCAGAGGATCCCGTTCCTCAGTCAAGGCCAGGTGTGCCGTTCCCAAATCCCCAGTCAAGCCCAGGGAGGGCTCCAGATCCCCAGTCAAGCCCAGGTAGGGCTCCTGATTCCCAGTCTAGCCCGGGGAGGGCTCCACTTCCCCAGTCAAGCCCAGGGAGGGCTCCTGATTCCCTATTTAGCCCAGGGAGGGCTCCTGATCCCCAGTCAAGCCCAGGGAGGGCTCCAGATCCCCAGTCAAGCCCAGGGAGAGCTCCAGCCCCAGGGCTCGCTCCAGTGTCGGCTACAGCCCCAGGGCTCGCTCCAGTGTCGGCTCCAGCCCCAGAGCTCGCTCCAGTGTCGGCAAGCTGAGGCCACGGAGGATCCGCCATGGCCTCCTGAGTCCCATGATCCGCCATGGGAACCTGAACTGCCTGCTCCGCCATGGCTCCTGGAGCTCCCTGATCTGCCCTGGAGGTTCTCCTTGTCTCCGCCCTGTTCCTGTCCTGCACCAGCCTCCAGGGCACCCCCGATGTTACTGTCCCTCGCCGTCCGGGAGGGGGGCGATCTGTCACAGGTTTATGTTTCCATGCCCCCATTTGGTCTTCCTGTTCCTGCTCCCTGATTGTTTATTATTTGTCCCTGGTTTTTCCTATGTTTATTGTTTCATCAGCTCCAGGTGTGTCTCGTCTTCCCATTAGCCTGTTCGGTGTATTTTAAAGAGTGTTCTATTCCCTGTTGGTTTGTCCGTATTGTTGATGTCTACTCCTTGTGCTATGTGTGATTCCCCGCGATATGAATAAATTCCTTGGTTTTTGTACTCCTCGTCTCCTCGTTCCTCGCTCCGTGTTCCCACTCCGTAGCAACCCGTGACAGTCATAGTTCCCCCACTCTATTTCAGATCTATTATTAATGCACATAATACTTACATTTCATGTCCTGAAGAACAGTTCTCCTCACATCAGCTCCAGGTGTGTCTCGTCTTCCCATTAGCCTGTTCGGTGTATTTTAAAGAGTGTTCTATTCCCTGTTGGTTTGTCCGTATTGTTGATGTCTACTCCTTGTGCTACGTGTGATTCCCCGCGATATGAATAAATTCCTTGGTTTTTGTACTCCTCGTCTCCTCGTTCCTCGCTCCGTGTTCCCACTCCGTAGCAACCCGTGACAGTCATAGTTCCCCCACTCTATTTCAGATCTATTATTAATGCACATAATACTTACATTTCATGTCCTGAAGAACAGTTCTCCTCACACACGCACACTAGGAGAGCAAGAAGGGCTCGTTTCATGTTGACATCATGTAAACAAAAAAAATAAACATGTTCTCTGATATGGTGAAACTCAGCACAAACCTAGAAAACCACAAACACGCACAAGTAAGTGTATAACCAACAATGGATGTAGAAAAGAGAAAGCCGAATCTGTGTCCTGTTATGTGAGGACACATCACACAACTGAATAGAAGTTACCTTAAGTGTTGAGGCTCACTCTTTTGTATTCAGCATCCAGCTCAGCCTGCAATTAAAGAAAGTTTGTAAAGGTTTACTACAAGTTTGTAGATGGCTTTTGTAAATTTAATGTATCTAATATATGTCTGTGTATTAGCTTTAACCTAATTTTGGATTAATACTCTTAGCAGCTAGTTGTTTAAAAACAGACCCATTAAAAATCACATTTACCTGGGCATTTCCCAAAAAAGCATTGCATGGCTAAGATGATCGTAGAAACATTTGCCACCAAATGGTCTCAACAATCGACTTAGCTCATGATGCTTTTGAGAAACGCAGCCCTAACCATTGCAGTTAACAGCAGTGACATTCAAAACGTACGTTAGGACTGCGTTTACTGAAAAAAATGCCGGCTAACGTTAACAATAGTGCCATTCTTTGACGTTAACATTATACTATAAGCAGTGACGCTAAAATAGCATTCAAAATGCACATTCAAAAGCAGTTTGGGGGGGGCTTCGTGGAACATTTCTAAATGTAAGCTTTTGTTATATCATGATGTTTCTTTTCATTATCAACCTGGAATTCACTTCTGTCATATATGGGTCACTGAAGTTGCATGGTTTAATTGAGTGTGCTTGAGTGTGTTGAATGGTGTTTTACTGGAAACAGCTTTTAAGTCGTGTTGTAGAGTAAAATTAGGGTATAGACCCTGAAAGTACTTCTTTCAGAAAATGATTGCAGTAAACATTGTCCCTAAAGAAGACTGAAAACATAAAGGTTGAAATAACAGCTGTCAATAGAAAGCACATATTGGTTTTGAAGAACCATTCCGTTAACAAATTGAAAAAAATAAATAAATAAAATTTCAGGTGTGTTGTGGCTAACAGCAGGCATGTGCCTTAGCAGAAGCAGTGCCATAATAATAATAATAATAATAATAATGTTTGAGGTAATGTTTCTTTCCACAGTTACAACAAATTTACCTTCAGAACAAACATGCTTTTGTTAAAGGAAAATGCCATGTTAGAGTTTTTGTTTTTTTTATAATAAATTAGTTTTAATTGTATGTTTCTTTTCACATAAGCATTGTTTCAAAACACATTATAATTTTGATGTAATGCGAACATTTGGCTTAATCACCAAAACACAGCAGAGTGAACTTCTTTCAATTTAGTTACTATAATAAATATTCAGCAACTTATGCAACTGTTTGCAATAGTATGTTTCCAGTGTGTCATCATAAGGTGTGGTGAATATATGACAAAGCTATGGCATTATGTGCTAGCATGCTGATAAAACAGTAATGTTCTCACTGTGCCATATGACTATAATCATCTGTGATACAATGCCTCTAGTATTCAGACCCATATTAAGGCCTTACAAAGCGAAACTGAAAAAGAAACTGAACATCATTTACAAAATTATTAATATAGCTTCAGGCAAATTCACGAGATTGATGTTCGTTTCATTGATGAATTGTTCTTTTGAACCAGTTATTTTCAGTGAACTGGATGAACCAGTTCACCAAATTGGACTGAACCAGTTTGTGGCTGAAACAGTCTGTGACTCAAATCAGCACAGATCAAAAAGTTACGCAATCAGAACTCACTTTTGGATGTGCCCAACGGTCACTCCAACTCAAGCCAATATACCCAAATATATAATCATATGATGCAGATTTTTGCCAACTCATTCAGTGCTCCAGTTACTCCAACAGTACACTAAACTGAGAACAGAACCAACAAGCTAGGAACTGACTAGCGTCAATTTCATAAAGGGGGTAAAATTTACATATCTGATCTATTTTGCTGAAAAGCATAAAATATAACAAATCATTTGGAAATATAATATGGTAGTAGTTCTCAAGTCAACAGCAGTACACTGATAATGGTTCTCTCTCGAGTCTTTAGCTGGTTAATGGTTATGTGGCAGGAGGGGCAATTTTTCTTGCGTCATTGTTCTCCGCTGTCTTAGCCTATTGCCAGCGCCCCCTGGGCTATAAAAACTGGAACGTATATGCTACCTGGGATGCGTCACTTGGTGGGCTGCTGCATCGTTAACGCGCTTCCGTCACTTCCCAGAATCGGATGAGAGTTGCGTCATTGTTCTCCGCTGTCTTAGCCTATTGCCAGCGCCCCCTGGGCTATAAAAACTGGAACGTATATGCTACCTGGGTGGGCTGCTGCATCGTATATGCTACACTTGGTGGGCTGCTGCATCGTTAACGCGCTTCCGTCACTTCCCAGAATCGGATGAGAGTACTGGAGACGAGATACTGATTTGTTTGGAGAGTGCTTCAGTTTTGACTCTACGAGAGTTACTGCCATGTCGTTTATTACCGTTCATACAAACTGGGTATAGATGCTGGAGAAGGTAGGGAGGATGCTTTAATTTCTCATTAACTATTTTAGTTATGTGATGTACGCATTCTGGAAACGTTGGTTGAATTGAGGACGTCGCTAACTTGCTCCCTTTCTCAGCTGTGAGAACCTGATATAGTTGCTGGATTGCCGTTTTTCTGCATTGGCCTTTTCCGGAAAAGCTACGGTTTCGTTGGCTCTTGATAAAACATTAATCCCCTTGACGATCGGTAAGTATTTGTTTATGCATGTATACATTGGGATGAGAGAGAATACATTTGGCAGAGTAACAGTCTCTCTTTGTTCATAGGATTGGTGACGGCCTGTAACTGCATTTCATTCCGCAGTTGTTTACGGCTGCAGTGCTGTCCTGTTTCCAAATTTAATTTTTTTGTTAATTTTCCTCCTTTGGCTGTTCATATTGTTTTGTTTGCTCTTTTCAGTTGTATTATATTTTGGTTTCTTAAGTTTGAACTTTTTGTTTTCAATTCTAATTATATTTTTGTGATTTTCTTTCTAGCTTGTTTCTACTTGCTCTGTCCAGTTGCATAAGATTTGTTTTTGTGATTTATATAATTAGTTTATATAGTTTGTATTTTTGTTTCTCTTTATTGATTTTCTTTCATATACTTTATATATTTGTATTTTGTTGGAATTGTGGTTTTGTTTTAAGCAATTATTTGGGATTTCATTAATTGCAAAATTTGGTTTTTGTTTGTTTTGACTGGGTGATTGAGCTCGTAAACCAACTTAGCTCCCAAAGTGACTGTTTATTTGATGTGTATCTTCTGTGTCTTGGCAGGATCTGAGCACCAGGGGCAGAGGACTGACTTTATTTTAGGTGGTGGTATCTTCCTCACAGTGTGCAGTGACCACCTCACCGTGTGTTGTGACTTGTCTTAGTATTTGTCTCTCTCTCTGTGTGTGTGTGTGTGTGTGTGTGTGTGTACACAGTGAAGTGCAGTGATTCACCTACAGGTGGTGTGGTCTGATTATCCGCCTCTATTGGTAAGCTCTGGTCCCTGGCCCTCAACTTGTTTTAAAACTTGGTGGTCCATTGGGCTGGAAGTGTTTCAGTATTTTAAGATTGTTTTTATTCTAGATTTGCCAATAAAGAGTTCAATTTTGTATTGTTACTCATGTCTCTGAATCTAATTGGTGATACGAATCTGTGTATGCCTCTGTAGGTGGTTTATTCTAATTCTTTGGGTGAAATTCCCATAGTGGCATAGTCGGAGTGAGACTGATATCTTGTCCAATTCCCATTGTACTTAAAACAAAAATTCCTCTTTTGCCCTCGTACCCTCGCCACTTTGTGTCGTAGTCGGCAGGATCACCATAATTTTGCATCAGAGACATTGTTTTTTTTGTGTGTGTTTTGTGTATTCTGGGTTTGTGCTTTTTTTTTGGAAACAGGGCAGCAGTGCATTGTGCCTGAATTGTTCCATTTGGTGACTTCCTCCCTCCTGTGGTAAGTGTTTTTTTTCTTTAAAAGGAAATTACAAAGATGGAGGGATTTGGTAGCCCAGTTGAGAGCTGACAATGCATGGTTGCAGCAGGCGCAGGCGCAGGCGCAGGCACCAGTTGGGTTGCCTGGTCCTGATGCTATAGTGGCATAGTCGGAGTGAGACTGATATCTTGTCCAATTCCCATTGTACTTAAAACAAAAATTCCTCTTTTGCCCTCGTACCCTCGCCACTTTGTGTCGTAGTCGGCAGGATCACCATAATTTTGCATCAGAGACATTGTTTTTTTTGTGTGTGTTTTGTGTATTCTGGGTTTGTGCTTTTTTTTTGGAAACAGGGCAGCAGTGCATTGTGCCTGAATTGTTCCATTTGGTGACTTCCTCCCTCCTGTGGTAAGTGTTTTTTTTTCTTTAAAAGGAAATTACAAAGATGGAGGGATTTGGTAGCCCAGTTGAGAGCTGACAATGCACGGTTGCAGCAGGCGCAGGCACAGGCACCAGTTGGGTTGCCTGGTCCTGATGCCGCCTTGCCTGGTACCTCCATTGTTCCGCCTGTTACACCTCAACCATGTGGTGCCGCTCCACCCGAACGATTTGTCTTTATGCCGCGAGATCGACGGTGCCCAAAGTTTAATGGCAAATCGGGTTTGAGTATTGATGAATGGGTTGACGAGGCACAGGCAAGCATGAGGGTACATTATGTCAAATGCAGATCAAGCTTTCTTCCTGTTTGACCATTTGGAGGGAGAGGCCCGAGAAGAGATCAGGTATCGTCCTGATCTAGAACGCGGAGACCCTGATAAAATTATTAGGGCATTGCATTCTTTATGGCTGTTTTCAGTCTTACGTAACAGAGGGTGAGACTCTGTTAGAATTTTCTCTTGCGCTTATGGGCCTGTTGGAAAGGGTTAAGAGCCGGGCGCCGTATGCTATCCCTAATGCAGAAATTGTTGCGGGACCAATTTGTCGAACACGTCGCTGATAGTGCCCTGAGGCGAGACTTGAAGCAGTTGGTTCGTCGCCAGCCTACTGCTACCTTATTAGAGGTTCGTGGCGAAGCAATTAGGTGGGAGCAAGAAGGGATTCCTGGAGGGGCGAAAGGGCGCAGACAGTCTGTCCCACTAGCATATGACATTCAATATGGGGTACGTGGTGGGACACCGGTTGAAATCGTCACAGCAGTCAGAGTTCAGTTAAATGAGAGAAATGTTGCGATAGCAACAATGGTAGTTGAATCAGCTCACGCAAACTTTCGCCCGTTTCCAAACTTCACATGTACGTAGTCGTTCCCCTCGTTCTGGTCCGATTATATGTAGACGGTGTCAACGACCGGGCCATTTTGCTCGTGAGTGTGACGGGGAACGTCCATTCTCTACAGCTGAGAATGGACGGCTACACTCCCCCTGACTAGTTCCCACCAGGTCGAGTTAGATGTGGAACTTTGTGACAGGTTGGTCATTGGGTGTGGTATCCTGGTGGTTCGGGATCCTCCTGACGGCATGAGTTTGGAGGTCCCTGGGGTGCTGGGGATGAACATCCTTGGCCGGTGTTATCAGGAGCTTTTTGGGCAGCATGGCAGTGCTCTCTTTGACCTACCTGTGATCACACAATTACCCGGTGTGTCAAGTGCATTGCAATATTGTTGTCAAGTAAATGCTATGAAGCTCTCCGATCATGGGTGTGTGCGGGTGTGCGGACGTAGGGTTTGTCGCATCCCAGGTGGCACAATGAAGCTGGTGGCTGCAACCTGTTCTGCCCAGTATTTTGGCAGTACTGTTTTGTTTGAGCCCCCTGAGGGCTTCTGGCATCACCTGCTTTGGTGAGGGTAAATTGAGGGACCGTTTACGTGCCTGTAGTGAATGTTGGCACAGTGGAAGTAATGCTTCGCCCTACAACGGTGGTGGGTAATTTGAGGGAGGTCTATATAGTCAGTTTGCCCGCAGGGGTCAGTGAAGAAAAGCCAGTAGTTGCCACAGTCCAGCCCCATAGTGTGGTGGGGGGTTCTTCCTTGTCCAAACAGATTGAGTCCCTTGATTTATCCGTTTTGTCCAGTTCAGAGCAGGGTCAGGTTAGAGCCCTGCTGCAGAAATATCAGACAGTTTTTTTTTTCAGGCCATGAGAGTGATCTAGGTTGCACTCGCCTAATTTCCCATGACACACCTTTATTGGATAATGTCCCGGTGCGTCAACTATATAGACGGATTCCTCCTTCTTAATATGAGGTGGTAAAAACTCATATCAATCAGTTGTTGGAGGCTGGAATAGTTCGAGAGAGTTGTAGCCCTTATGCATCCCCGATAGTGTTGGCCAAAAAGAAGGATGGTAGTCTGCGAATGTGCGTAGACTACCGTCACCTGAATGCCAAGACTAGGAGGGATGCATTTCCCCTGCCTCGTATCGAAGAGTCTTTGGACTCACTAGCTGGGGCTCGCTGGTTCTCTACATTGGATTTGGCCATCGGCTACTTGCAGGTTCCTGTTTCTGAGCAGGATAAGCTGAAGACCGCGTTCTGTACTCCATTTGGATTATTTGAATGGAACCGTATGCCTTTTGGCCTTTGTAACGCTCCAAGTACGTTCCAGAAGTTAATGGAGCAATTATTCGGTGACCAGCGGTGTCAGTCCCTGCTTCTATATCTTGACGATGTTGTGGTGTTTTCCTCTTCCATAGTTCAGCATTTGGAGAGATTGGGGATGGTCTTGGGTTGTCTGGAGAAGTAAGGACTCAAGGCAAAGCTGGGGAAATGTGTTTTCTTCAGACCCGAAGTGAAGTACTTGGGGCATGTTATATATGCGCAAGGGGTAGCAACTGATCCAGGTAAGATCGAGGCTGTTACACAATGGCGTTGCCCTGAGACTTTGTCTGAGTTACGAACATTCCTTGGTTTTGTAAGTTATTATAGGTGCTTTGTGGAGGGGTTTGCCAAATTGGCAGCACCTCTGCATAGGCTGGTTGCTGAAGTGATGGGAGGTAAGTCAGGTAAGTCAGGCAAATGAAGAGGGCAGAGTTTGACCCATGCGTGGACCGAGCAGTGTCAGACAGCATTTGAGGCCCTAAAAGGGAAGATAACATCTGCCCCAGTACTGGCTTATGCAGATTTTTCCAAAACCTTCATCCTTGAGGTAGACGCTAGCCATGGGGGTCTGGGGGCAGTCATCTCCCAAGAATTTGAAGGGAAGATTTGACCTATAGCATATGCCAGTCGCAGCCTAAGGCCCACGGAGCATAATATGACTAATTACAGCTCAATGAAACTAGAGTTTCTTGTGCTCAAGTGGGCCATGGTTGAAAAATTCAGGGAGTACCTTCTGGGACACAAATGTATTGTGTTCACTGATAATAATCCCCTGAGTCATTTAGCCACGGCAAAGCTTAGAGCCACCGAACAACGATGGACCACAGAGTTGGTTGCATTTGATTTCGAGGTAAGATATAGGTCAGGAAGGAGTAACAATAATGCAGACGCTCTCTCGCCAGAACCCAGTCTTTCAGGGTGAAGTTAAGGAGTTAGCTGCTGGTGTCGCAATTCTGGAGTCGTTGCAGCATGCCATTGGCACATGATGTGTGGTTCAGGCAGATGTGAGGGCGGTGAGTGTGTTGCCGGGTTATTCTGCCTCCGATATGCGTTCTATGCAGGAGGCTGATCCCGTTATCGGACAGGTAATAAAATTCTGGGAACAGGGCCAGCGTCCAGGGTCGGAGGAGCGGCGGCAGTTGAATAAACCAGTTTTGACTCTCCTTCAGCAATGGGACAGATTAGAAGCAAGGGAAGGAGTTTTGCATCAGAAGATATTCAGTCCTGACAGAGGGGAAGAGTGTTATCAGTTAGTACTACCCGATGTCGTGAGGGAAGAGGTTTTGATGCAGCTGCACAAACTACATGGGCATCAAGGGGTCGAGCGCACCAGCGAGTTGATTCGGCAGCGGTGCTATTGACCAAAAATGCTGGCCGATATTACCCGTTGGTGTCAGGAATGTGAACGCTGCCAGATTGCCAAAGATAATCGGTCAGTAGCACGTGCTTTTATGGGCCATTTACTAGTGTCGAAGCCTAATTAAGTCCTCGCCATTGACTTCACGGTACTTGAACCTTCATATTCTGGACAGGAAAACATATTAGTGATGACTGATATGTTTAGTAAATTTTCTATGGCAGTGTCCACACATGACCAAAGAGCCGAGACTGTGGCCCAAGTTTTGGTTGAAGAGTGGTTCTATAAGTTTGGGGTCCCGGGCCGTATTCATTCAGACCAGGGCCGTAACTTTGAATCTGCTCTTATTCTGCAGCTTTGTGAGCTTTATCAGGTAAGGAAGTCTCGTACCACCCCCTACCATCCGGCCAGTAATGGGCAATGTGAGCGATTTAATCGCACTTTGCATAACTTGTTGCGAACCTTGCCGGGCTCAAGGAAAAGGGACTGGGTGTCTTGTTTGTCACAGGTGATATTTTGTTATAACACCACTCCTCATCAAGTAACTGGAGAGTCCCCATCTTACCTAATGTTCGGTCAAGAACCCCAGTTGCCGATAGACTTTTGGCTTGGTAGGGTACCTGAACCAGCCACAGGAAGCATACACAACTGGGTCGTGGAACATCGTAGGTGATTGCAGGTTGCCTTTGAGGGGGCACGTGAGCGGCTGAAGGCTGCAGCAGCCCATCGGAAGAGGCAGCATGACCGATATGTTCGAGATCTACCCTTGTCTGAGGGTCAGTTAGTCTACTTAAGAGATCATGTAGTGCGGGGTCGCCACAAGATTCAGGACTTGTGGAGTACGGTGATATATCAGGTTGTCCACTCCCCCGAAGAAGGAGGTGTGGTGTATACCATTGCGCCGATTACAGATCTGTGTAAGGTATGGAGAGTGCATCGTTCTCTTTTGAAGGCTTGTGTCCAGAAGGAGGTATTGCCTGTTGATCAGTCTGCGGGTGTTGTAGAGAATCAGGAGGACCCCCAGGAGTATGAAGAGGCAGACAATGTCGATTTGGTGGTATTGGTACCAGAGACTCCTTGGGCTATTCAGGGAATGGGATCTCGGGATGTTGGGCGCTCAGTACAGCCTGAGGTTCAAGTATTGTTGCCAGCGGTTCTTCCTCCTGTGGGTGCAGTTTCGGTGGAGGTAAGGAATGGAGAGGTAAGGAATGGAGCTACCGGTAATTCTGAGATTGTGTCCAACACCATTTCAGCTTTGTTTAGGCCTTGGAGTTAAGGAATTGGAGGGTTATATCCCAGTTAGTGGTGACTGCAGATAACGTTTTAATTGTTGGTGATTTTAATATCCATCTTGATAATGAAAATGTTGCATTGGGATCAGCATTCTAAGAAATTCTGAATTCTATTGGGGTTAGACAACATGTGTCAGGACCTACTCATTGTCGAAATTATACTCTAGATTTAATACGATCACATGAAATTGATGTTGTTGGTGTTGAAATTATGCAGACAAGCGATGATAGATAATGATATCTCAGATCATTATCTAGTCTTGTGCAAAATTCATATAGCTAAAACTGTAAATTTTACTCCTTGTTACAAGTATGGTAGAACCATCACTTCTACCACAAAAGACTGCTTTGTAAGTAATCTTCCTGATTTATGCTAATTCCTTAGCATATCCAATACCTCAGAACAACTTGATGATGTAACAGAAACTATGGTCTCTCTCTTTTCTAGCATTGTAGATATGGTTGCTCCTTTACGCTTAAGGAAGTTTAAGGAAAACAATCTGTCACCATGGTATAATGAGCACACTCGCACCCAAAAGAGAGCAGCCCGTAAATGGAGCGCAGCTGGAGGAAAACAAAACTAGAGGTATTTCGTATTGCTTGGTGGGAAAGTACCCTATTATACAGAAATACATTAAAAATTGCTAGATCTGATTACTTTTCGTCTCTTTTAGAAGAAAACAAACATAACCCCAAGTATTTATTCAATACAGTGGCTAAATTCATGAAAAATAAAGCATCAACAGGTGTTGACATTTCCCAACAGCACAGCAGTAATGACTTTATGAACTACTTTACTTCCAAGATCGATACTATTAGAGATAAAATTGTAACCATGCAGCCATCAGCTACAGTATCGCATCAGATCAGTGCTGAACATTTGTGTGCTATAGATCCCCTGAGGAACAATTCCACTCATTCTCTACTATAGGAAAGGAAGAATTTTATAAACTTGTTAAATCATCTAAACCAACAACATGTATGTTAGACCCTATTCCATCTAAGCTCCAAAAAGAGGTGCTTCCAGAAGTCATAAATCATCTTCTGACTATTATAAATTAGTCATTGTCATTAGGATATGTCCCCAAAACCTTCAAACTGGCTGTTATTAAGCCTCTCATAAAAAAAAACCACAACTTGACCCCAAAGAACTAGTTAATTACAGACTGATCTCAAATCTCCCTTTTCTGTCCAAGATACTAGAAAAGGTAGCATCCTCACAATTATATTCCTTCTTAGAGAAAAATGGTATCTGTGAGGATTTCCAATCAGGATTGAGACCATATCATAGTACTGAGACTGCTCTCATTAGAGTTACAAATGACCTGCTCTTATCATCTGATCATGGTTGTATCTCTCTATTAGTGCTATTGGATCTTAGCGCTGCATTCGACACTATTGACCACAACAGTCTTTTGAATAGACTAGAAAACTTTGTTGGCATTAGTAGAAGTGCATTAGCATGGTTCAAATCGTGCTTATCTGACCGCCATCAATTCGTAGCAGTGAATGAAGAGGTATCATATCGATCACAAGTGCAGTATAGAGTACCTCAAGGCTAAGTACTAGGGTCGTTACTTTTCACGCTTTACATGTTACCCTTGGGAGATATCATTAGGAAACACGGTGTTAGCTTTCACTGTTATGCTGATGATACTCAGCTCTATATTTCTTCGCAGCCCGGCGAAACATACCAATTTGAAAAACTA
>NW_015507364.1:41034-42325 GCF_001515645.1 Sinocyclocheilus grahami | reverse complement strand
TCATCAGTTAGGAACCTAGGTGTGCTATTTGATAGCAATCTTTCCTTTGAAAGCCACGTTTCTTGCATTTGTAAAGCTGCATTTTTCCATCTCAAACATATATCTAAATTACGACTTATGCTCTCAATGTCAAATGCAGAAATGTTAATTCATGCGTTCATGACCTCAAGGTTAGATTATTGTAACACTCTATTGGGTGGTTGTTCTCAAACTCCAGCTGGTCCAAAATGCAGCAGCTAGAGTTCTTACTAGAACCAGGAAGTATGACCATATTAGCCCAGTTCTTTCAACACTGCACTGGCTCCCGATTAAAAGTTGTATAGATTTTTAAATCTTGCTTATTACTTATAAAGCCCTGAATGGTTTAGCACCTCAGTATTTGAACAAGCTCTTATTGCATTATAGTCCTCCAAGTCCGCTGTGTTCTCAAAACTCAGATCCTTTTCCTATTTAGCACCCAAACTCTGGAATAACCTACCTAACATTGTTCGGGAGGCAGACATACTCTGTCAGTTTAAATCTAGATTGAAGACCCATCTCTTTAACCTGGCTTACACATAACACACTAACACATTTCTAATATTCAAATCCAATGTACTTGCTACATCGTTAGAAGAACGGCATCTACGCTAATATTAGTCTGTTTCTTTCTTATTCCGAGGTCACCATAGCCACCAGATCCAGTCTGTATCCAGACCAGATGGTCACTGCAGTCACCCGGGATCCAGTACGTATCCAGCCCAGATGGTGGATCAGCACGAGAGGACCTCTAAAGCTCTGAATGTCAGCGGATATCAGGACAACTAGATGAGCCCCCAGAGACAGATCCCCAGTGAAGACCTTGTCTCCAAGACGGCCACTGGGACAAGACCACAGAAACCAGTTGAGTCCTCTGCACAATGTGACTTTGCTGCAGCCTGCAACTGAACTGCTGGTTTCGTCTGGCTTGATTGCAGAGATACTATTTAAACTGAACTGAGCTGGATGATGACATCACTGAATTCAATGATGAACTTTCTTTAACTGAAAATTGAGTTTACTATTGTCATTTTGCATTATTGACACATGTAGCGTCTGGACCAATCAGACACCGTTTTTCATTTGATTTAACAAATCAATTATTCATCGGATTAACAAACATTCACAGACCCCTCACCCAATAAACATACTGGGTCCCAAAGTGTCTGTGAACAGCGGCCCGGGACCCTGGTTACCATGGCAACCCTGACACCAGATACATTTACAACCTAATGGAATGCGAGAGTCCCCCCCCCCCCCCCCCCCCCACCCC
>NW_015507364.1:26131-40652 GCF_001515645.1 Sinocyclocheilus grahami | reverse complement strand
TTGTTCATTGTTTGCTCATAACTGGAGTCCCTAATCATGCAGATTAATGCTACAAGCTCAGTTGTACAGTATGAAAGTTATTTCCCTTAACCAGGAAATTAATGTTCTTAGAATTGACAGACAGTTGGCCCTGAGAGGTCAAGTAAATATCTACAGCGGATCTAAATATTTATAATTAATTATAACTAGTTATGATTAATTATTCATATTTCCCCATGAGCTGATTCGCTACACGCACTATTTTCCTAATTAATGCTGTGCAGTTGCTTTGACACAATCTGTATTGTTAAAAGTGCTATATAAATAAAGGTGACTTGACTTTACTTGACTAATATACACCCACGATGTCATGTAATACTGAATTTATAACCCTAACCTTTATCTCCATACTGAAATCCCAGATGGTCAGACAGTGATTCAGCTAAAATATTAGTGTCTGAGACAGTGTGAGCATGGAGATTGTCGTGTGCACAGCAAATTTTTAAATGCTTAGCTTAAATTTGTAATATTAATTAAATAGTGCTCATAAATGGCTGTTGAGATAGTATTCTCAAGTGAAATGTGTAGAGGCATGGAACCGGAAACAGCAGTCCTTATGTCATGACTTAACAAGAGGATTCTCCTGAAGCAGTCAAACTGATGTCACCAGAGCCAGAATGCCATTCCAGAGCGGAAGCCAATTTGTTTTAGTTTTTAATTAAAGAATACGACAGCAGACAATTTTTTTCCCAGTGTATTGATTTGCATGGTTTAATTGTTCACCACAAGACTAGTAATGTGCACTAAAAAAGTAAGTAGGGTCATTTTTGATTTCATGACGACTTTTTCAACAATCATTTTCAATACCATTGGCAAAACTACCACATACTGTATACTGCCATATAGATATTTTAATATCTCTTTAATTTTTTTTGTCCATCCATTTTTTTCAAGGCAATCATTATTTCAAGCTTTGAGTGGTTTAATCCAAGTCTTCTATGATGAACAATTTTATTATATATAAACATTGATCAATTACCATTACAAAAGTCTCAATCTTAAACATTTGCTAATTCTGTGTATTTGTGTCTTTAAAATAGGGTAACTTTGTTGCAAAAGCTTACAGCACATGGAAGCTTGATTTCAACTTTGATTTCAAATGTAATTGTGTTTACAAAAAAAGACAAGTACACAGTCAGTAATAAAATTATAAAACAAATGACCTCAATTCAGTTGAGGTATTTGAAATATGACAACACTGAATTTTTATAAGCAGTGATTTAAGAGCCATATATTACTTATTTAAATAAATGGAACATCTATATCTATCATAGTGATGCAGTTAGACAGACTAGGATATTTATATGTACAAATCATACAAATATCCCATTACAAAACATTTCTAGCATAAATTTACATGGTAAAGAAATTAAAGTTGCATCTTTGATTGTTGAAAGACTTTCTGGTGCATTTCAATTACAGACAATAACATTTCTAGTATTTTCATCGGTCAGGTGTGGATCTATTCTAAAATGGTTGATAACTTTTGACAAAGTTTAATCCAGGAGCAAAGAGAAATACTTTATACTTTAAAAGCACGGCGAGATCGCGATTGCACACAGTCTGAGTGCGAACAAGCAATATCGGAGTGAGAGGATCAGGCAGTTCATTTGTATAAGCTAGGCCTATTTGAGAGCTGGCATTCAGTTTTCTGCGATTACATGACTGTGTTCTCATGTTACAATAAAGCGCTAGCCACATTTGCTAGCCACAACACATGAATGATTAAAAGTATGCAGAATACATTCAGACTCTGTAATTGACAGGAGGCGGATGCGTGTCAAACTCTCTGTTGGAGAGGAAAGAGAGACACCGCTTGTATCGGTGTAGGCTATATACGGTATACTGTGGAACATGAGTAATGGAACCGTGTCAGATATTTCAGTATCAGTATCAAAATATAGATATTTATGATAACACTACCATGTAGTTTGTTTCTCCAAACTTTGAGTCTATAAATTATGCTGGGCTTCCTCACCGTTTGGTCAGTTCTTCAAACCTGCTGCAGCGGTGGCTTTTCCCGGTTCAGATGTATCAGGGTTTTTATTGGTCCGTTTACATTCGGATATCTTTATTGGCTACTGAAGTGCCGTCAAAGGTTTGAATATCAATTCAAATTGTGGGCATACTTAGTAAAGAACTATTATTTAAAAGAAATTGAGTTATTTTGCTTAATTTGTTCTTAAGTACGAGTATAAGTACAGCTTTAAAAATATACTTAAAAAAATACAAGTACCCGAAAAATTACTTAATTACAGTAACGTGAGTAGTTGTAATTCGTTACCTCCACCACTGCAAACAAACAACAACTGAAGTCAGCTGCAGTAAAGGCCTGGCAAAGCATCACAAAGGAGGAAACTTGGTGATGTCCATGAGTTCCAGGCTTAAGGCAGTCAGTGCCAGCAAATGATTCTCAACAAAATATTAAAAATGTTTTATTTATGATTTATGATTTTATTTGTCTAATTACATTTGAGCCCCTGAAAATGGGGGGACTGTGTATAAAATGGTTGCAATTCCCCTAAGTATTTTATGGTATATTTTTGTTCAACCCCTTGAATTAAAGCTTAAAGTCAGCAGTTAAGTTTAATCTTGATTGTTTTATTTTTAATTCTGGTCTGGTGACATACGGAGTCGAAATTAAGAAGATTGTGTCAGTGTCCAAATCTATATGGACCTAACTGTAGATGCTGGTGTCTTCTTGTGAACATGTGAGTTATAATACAGATGATGGAGGCAGTGGGAAATTAGACTAAGGTGAAACCGGAAGAGTAAGAGGGTGGGAATGGTAGATACACATAAACTAATCTAACACACACACATTTGCAAGATGCAGAAAGAGAGAAGGTTTGATCCAGAGAAGGATAGCATTCTGATGAGCAAGTCATTTTTTATTACTTGCATTAGTTGTTATTGTAATGGGAAGTCAGACTCGATACACAGGTGAGTTAGAATCAAACAGACAGGTTTGTTCAGGTTGGAGATGATCAAAGACTTTGTGAGTATTGCAGACTTAGAGTCTTGAACGGACTTGAAGAGGATACTAACAGTTATATTCTTGATTACCAGGTCGGAGGGAGACGGAGAGGATCGGGGTGTTTCCAGAAGCCGGTGTAACAGAGCTGGATGCAGGTAAGTAGACGGCGCACGCACGCACGCACGCACATGAGGGAACCACAGGAGATCAAGGAGTCGTGGATCAACAGATAAGTAATACAAAAAATAGGTTTGAGTCCTTTTTCACTTGGGAGACCAGACGATGTGGCTGTGTGAACTGTGTGTTCTTATAGTACTGTGTGGGTGATTGTTGAATGACAGTCAGGTGTGTGTGAGTAGTATTCCGGTGATTGTGAGCGCTGATAGGTGAAAGAGCCTGGCGTGTCCGTGACAGTTATTGTGTTATTGTGGCAAACGATATGATATAAACGTGTTCATTGTTTACTCATAACCGGAGTCAATAATCATGCAGATTTACGTTACAAACTTATAGAATTGTACAGTAAGAAAGTTATTTCCTTTAACCAGGAAATTAACGTTCTTAGAATTGACAAGACGGTTGACCCTGAGTGGTCAGCTAAATATCTACAGTGGATCTAAAATATTAATAATTAATCATAATTAGTTATGGTTAATTATTCATATTTCCCCATGAGCTAATCCGCTACAAATGTTTAGACCAATGTTTGCTGTGAAATATTCTGTTTAAGAATATATGTAGATGTTCATACTGTGCTTAATAATAATTTAGTTTCTCAGATATAAAAGGTTTTTGTATTGTATAATACATACAAAGCATGCTTGTGTTTATGACTACAACATCATGTTTTGTAATAGTTATGAGTGGGCAATATTAGTGATTGCTAATGTAATAATATAGTTGCTCCTGATATCCTGATGGTTTACTTGTGTGGACAGTTGAACAGGATCTGTTTTCAGTAATGGCACAAATGTGCATGACTGTTTAAGTGTCTGTGTTTAGATCAGTGTGCCCAATAATGTGTCTTTGACCTTCACTGTATATATTTTGAATATATTGTGTTGGAAAAAAATACAAATAATCAAAAACCCCATTATTTTAATCTCCTCATATTCTTTCTTACTTGCTTGAGAGTCACAGTCACACTGATGGCCCATTAGGGGAAGGCCCTTTGTCTCTCAGGTGTGACTAGCTAAATATTCATGGTCATTATCGCTCCCTCGCATATGGCCTTTCTAACACAAAACATGTCTTTCAAAAGCTAAATCAATATATTTTTTTCTGTGAAAAAGTGAACAGGATGATTTTCACATCATTTTGTTGCAAAACCTTTAGCCTACCATATCCAGTTCTCAAAAGTCTTGTGAACAAATGTTCTGTATGTGTTTTATGGCCTTGTTTCAGTTGACTTAATTTTTTTAGTTTTTCACAAATCACAAATAAACGTAGTTTTCTCAAAAACACAAATATGCCCTACAAGGGCATTAGATTATTTTGCTACTGGCAGGTTAAGTTCATTTACTCAATATAGCTTTGTACATTCAATATAGTTTGGTTCAATCTGAAAATTGTTGTTCTAATTTGTTTTAGTCTGATGATTGAATTCTGAGATTACTGAATTCTGAGACCTATCATGCATGGAGCTCTCTGGCTCCCATTCAGTTTCGAGTGGCTTGCGGATATTAGGTGTGGTGAGTCAATCCTAATATCAGAACCTTGACCCTCATAGGGTGGTTAGGTGTCTCATTTACTAAAGAAAGAGATAAAGGAAAGGAACAGGTAAAAGAAAAACAAAACAAAGCAACTCTAGGTTTTCCTAGCATGGCTTACAACTACTGTTGAGCAGCTAGAGTGTCAGATATCATAATGTAGTGAGAGGTGTTCTAACTATTGTGAGGATAGTTGTTGCAAATGTTGTCTCCTATGTTGAATTCCTCTTGTGATGCTTTCTGGTTTTGACAGATTTTCTGACCTTCTGTGCTTTTCTGTGGTTGCTGTCGTGTAAACATGAGTTCATTTGGTGGTTTCTTGGTGAGCAATGGGTGACTGAGATGGTGTTTCTGATACCTCAGGATTTTCATCAGTGGTTGGCCGTGAGAAACTCCATTGTTCTGGGTTGTCATAGAACAAGTGGTCGTCATCTCTGATATGGTGGTATACCATGTGATCATCTGTCTTCTGTTTCGTCCCTAGTCATAATAGGCTTGTTCGACTTCATGCGGCACCACAAAGATCGGCTGCCACCTGACAAAAGCAATGCATTCTGGTTAGAACATTTGTCCGACTTTGATCGGCGCTGCAGCCACCTTACGATCACATGTGCCATCAAAGTACCGCGAGAGCAAAACGAGACCAGCCGCCTAGGTCAGGCGCTGCAGTTGCTCAAAATCGGCTGCGAGAGCCTTGATGACGACACACTTTATTCTCATTAGTTAGATTCTGTGATGAAAAGCATGACGTGTTTTGCGTGTTTATTCTAACAATTAAATTCCAATAATGCTCACAAATCTGTGTTTTTATAACAGTAAAAGCTTTTTTAGTGTAGTCGCACTGTTATCTTGAGTCATTTTTATTAACAACACTGATAAAAGCATATACAGCCCCAGTTTATTGGTATTTAGTAGCCTATATGTTTATATGCTGAACTTTATTCTTGAACAGATGGCGCTGTATTAAGCAGTATATAAGAAGTGTTTCTGTTGCTCATAAAAAAGTTTTTGTGTATTTGACAAATATTGCATTTAATTTACTTAATCTGTGATGAGAGTATGCAAACACTGTGAGAGCGTCACTACCGGGAGCAGAAAGTGTCCGACTTGACGTCTCCGCTTTTAATTCCGCCCCGACTGCAAGTGGCTACTCTTGCCAGCCAGTGGCAGGCTAGTATAGTTCATCTCAGACAAGCCTATTGGTTTATTATCTGGCCTTGTGGTTTTTTGTTCTGTTTTATTATTGGTTGCTTTAGACATGTGCCTTGTTTCCCATTGGTTGGTTTGTGTCATGTGACCCTCTTTGTTTGGTATTTATAGCCCTCATGTTGCCATTGTCTCTCGTTTAGTATTGTCCCTGTAACCTCTGTTGGTGAGTTCTTGGTTTTGTTTATGTCAAGGCTGCTCATGCTATGTCTGTTCATGCCAAGTAAATTCAAGTCAAGTCAAGTCTTTGTTTATTGTTTGGCCTCCAGTGGACTCCATTACAGTCGATTGCCTCTGGATGTCAAGTTACGTTTCCAGTTGATCTTATCCTTTTTTTTTTTTGAGAAGTGTGGCTGGATGCTTTGTAACCTTTCTTTGAGGCCGTCTTGTTTGTTGTAGGCCTTGTGTGTTAGGTCACTTAACTGTTGGATGGTCATTGATGCCTAGGTGATAGCTGACTCCATGGTAAATATTTCTTAGGAAGAGGGTCCTGATGCTCACATCCTCTTCAAGGTCAGGTTCATTATGTGCACCAAAATAGGCACACACAAAAAACATTGATGCTGCACTTGTACTACAATAAAACCATGGTTAATTGGCAAGGGAGGTGTGTCGCTCCCAAGCTAGGATACAAGGAGGAAAGCGAAAAATGCAAAATTACATGCAATAAGCTGTAACGTGGGTTTTTGTTCCTTGTTCATTGTTTTCTTGTCTCTTATTTTGATATGCTTGCCTTGTCATGGTTCCTGTTTAGTCATGTGATTCCCTTACCCTCATATTATCCTGCTATTGGTTTTTTTGTTCATGTGTCCTGTCTCTCATTGGTTGGTTCTTGTCATGTGAGCTGTATTGTTTGATATAAATAGCCCTCATGTTGCCATTGTCTCCTGTCGAGTACTGATGTTGCAACCTGCTGTCGGAGAGTCAAGTCTGTTCATGCCAAGTCAAGTCTGTTCTAGACTTGGTGGCGGCTTCCACTGCAGAACCTCCCGAGGCGGCGGCGGTGGCCGCATCTGAACTCTTTGCCTGTCCTGTCACGGCCACGGAGGCCGTTCATGAACTCACAGTCTGCCCTGTCATGGCTAAGAAGGCCGTTCATGAACTCAGTCTGCCCTGTCACGGCTAAGAAGGCCGTCCATGAACTCACTGGCTGTCCTGTCATGGCTAAGAAGGCTGTCCGTGAACTCATTGCCTGTCCTGTCATGGCTAAGGTGGCCGTCCATGAACTCTTTTTGTCTGTTCTGTCACGGACATGGAAGCCGTCCATGAACTCTCTGCTTGTCCTGTCACAGCCAACGATACAGTCTCTGAACAGAGTATGTGAGCGGAGTGGAGCGGCAACAATTTCCCCTCCGTGCATTTAATAATCGCTCCGCTCCAGCTCCGCTCCGGGTTCACCTTTTCCCGCTCCCGCTCCACTCCTCGCTCACTGATATCAGAAACACCGCTCCACGGCTAAAGTATTTCAGTACGTTTGAAATATCACAGTTCTGTTCATATTATATTAAAAGTAAAAAATTAAATAAATAAAATGACAGGAGCGTTTCAAAGTGGTATTGGAACCTTTGTGCAAACTTTTTTCCTACCACATGACAAGCTAATAACATGGTTGTCAGCATTAAAAGGTAGGCTATTGATGCTTTTTGCAGTTCAAATTTTGTTTGTAATGAAAATAACAGCACGTTTTCATCAGTTATTTTACCTACGGATCGCTGCATTTCTTACAGATTTCTGCTCATTCGAAATCGGATGCAGATGAAGTAGCACTGTATAAGATTACATTTGTTTGAATGCATTACTGAGAGAGCGATTGCGTGTGAATAAGTGTTGTACCTGTTTAAATCATGATTTCACCTGAAAATATTCAGTATCTAGAGGGAACAAACAAATTCCTTAACTACCCTGTAACTTCCCAATGTCCATTGCCATCAACATAGCCTTCACATTCTTTCTGATTTCAGTGATCCTTCTATATCAAGCTAGCTAAATATGTTTAACATGAATTCTTGATAAATGTGCAGTTATATTACGGGCTGTTGGCATGAATTGTACTCCGCTCTTGGAGCGAATGAAAACCACAACACTCCTACTTGGGTTTTTGGGGTTTTGTTCCTAGTTCATTGTTCCCCTTCAGGAACTCGAGCTGCATCGAGATTCGCTTTGGGAACGCCCCTGCGTGACCGCGTTCTGAAGCACGTGTCAGACGTAAGCACCAGAAAGTATAAAAGCACATCCGGCAGAGTGCAAACCAGTTTCTGCTCTTCAGTAGCGCTCTGTGTATGTGTCTGTCTATTTACTGTTGTCTGTCAGCACAAGCATTTAAAAACATATCATGAAAAAGTCTAAGTCTATGGCAAGCGAACGGCATTACAAATGCTGTGTTCCTCCCTGCCTACGATATCTGGCGGCGGGGGATCCACACGATTTGTGTGTCGTTTGTTTGGGAGGGGAGCATGCACGGTCAGCTGAGAGAGAGCTGATTGTCATGACTGCGAGCTGCTCTCGCTGCGCACGCTCCGCTCTCGCCGAGGCACAGCGCAGACTGTTGTCATGGGGATCGCAAGTGGATTTAGCGGAGGGATCCCAGACGGGCTCGTCTTTTTCTCGGTCCTCACCAGCTAGATCCGCGGCTCTCTCTTGCGGTTTCTTCCCCCTGGAGAGAGAGCCAGCCACTTCATCTATCTTCCTCCGAGGAGGAAGAGGTGATGAGTGTCGAGACAGAGGAGACTGTGGACTCGCCACCGCAGTCCCTCACGTATGAGGAGCTCGTGGAGGTTGTGACTCGTGCTGTAGCCAAGTTAAATATCGATTGGCCAGCTGAGAAACAGGAATGCTCGTCCTAAAAGCAAATTAGACTAGCATTTCCTGGGGGCTAGATCACAGCATTCACAGCGGGGCCTTCCGTTTTTCCCGATCTCCATGTCGAGGTGTCAAGATCGTGGGAAAAAACGTATTCTTCCCGTATCTACAGCCCCACAGTCTCTAATTATTCCAATATTGTGGGGCTGAATGAGAAGGGATATGAGGCAATGCCAATGGTGGAGCAGACGCTTGCAAGCTATCTCTCCCCATCCTCGTTCCGAAGAAGGATGGGGGGTTGCGTCCGATCTTAGATCTCCGTCTTCTGAACCGCGCTATCAAACGGCTTCGGTTCAAGATGCTCACTATCAAGCAGATAGTATCTTAAATACTATTTGTTACGCTAGATCTCAAAGACGCTTATTTCCATGTTTCCATCCTCCCTCAACACTGGAAGTTCCTGAGGATTGCTTTAGGGGGCGAAGCATACCAATATCGTGTTATTTCCTTCTGCCTGTCACTCTCACCCCGCACTTTCATGAAGTGTGTGGATGCTGCTCTGGCTCCTCTGTGACTCCAGGGCATCCGCATACTCAATTACATCGACGATTGGTTAATACTAGCTCAATCGGAGCAGATGGTGGCTCGGCATCGAGATGTCGTCCTCGCCCATATGAGAGAGCTGGGGTTAAGACTAAACGCCAAGAAGAGTGTTCTTTCTCCACTACAGAGAACCACTTATTTAGGCGTAGTGTGGGACTCAATCTCGATGCAGGCACGTTTGTCTCCTGCTCGAATCAAGTCAATCCTCATGACAGTCAGGAGAGTAAGAGAAGGCCAGTCACTCACTGTCAAACAGTTTCAAAGACTGTTGGGCCTGATGGCAGCAGCATCCAACGTGATACCTTTTGGCCTGCTGTACATGAGACCCTTGCAGTGGTGGCTCAGAACCAAGGGATTTTCCCTGGGGGGGGGGATCCGCTTTGCATGATCAAGGTCAGGCGTGCCTTAGACATGTGGAAGAAACCTTGGTTCCTGGTTCAAGGCCCGGTGTAAGGGGCTCCTTGTCGTCGCGTAACGTTAACGACAGATGCCTCTCTCACGGGCTGGGGAGCGGTCATGAGTGGCCGCTCTGCCCAGGGTCTGTGGGAAGGCCATCATCTCTTTGGCACATCAACTGCCTGAAGATGCTGTCTGTGTTTCGAGCTCTGACACACTTCCTTCCAGACCTAAGGGGGCATCATGTGCTTTTCTGCACAGACAACACATCGGTGGTCTCCTACATCAATCGGCAGGGGGGTCTGCGTTCGCTGCGCCCTTCTGTGGGCTCAGGGGAAGATTCTCTCTCTAAGAGCAGTTTACATCCCTGGGTATCTAAATCAGGGGGCAGATATCCTGTCGAGACAGGGGCTGAGGCCCGGGGGATGGAGGCTCCACCCCGAGGCGGTGGAGCTCATTTGGAGGGAATTTGGCCAGGCGGAAGTGGATCTATTTGCGTCGCAGGAAACGACACACTGTCCCCTCTGGTTCTCCCTCACGCATCCAGCTCCACTGGGGCTGGATGCCATGGTGCAGACGTGGCCGAGGTTCGTCTGTATGCTTTCTGGAGAGAGTACGCCGGGATGGGGTCCGTCTGTTGCTAGCAGCCCCATTCTGGCCGGCACAAGTATTTTGACTTGGTGTCCTTCCTTGACGGCTCTCCGCTGGAGATTCCGATCAGGAGGGACCTTCTCTCTCAGGCGGGGGGCACCATTCTTCACCCCTGCCCGGAGTTATGGAAGCTGTGGGCATGGCCCCTGAGGGGGCACAGCTCCTAGCATCTGGTCTCTCAACTGAGGTTGTTGAGACTATACTCCAGTCCAGAGCTCCTGCCACTAGGAAACAGTATGCCTTGAAGTGGAAACTTTTCGCTTCATGGTTGTGGACAGCGACTGCAGGACCCATCGTTAGAAGAGGGCGTAGCGTATACATCTCTGCTTTACACACCTACAGCAATAAACAGCCGTTAGAAGCAACATGACTGACCTGTGTTCAGCGGTACATATGGGAAGCCAAACACACCGAAAGTGGGACTAAATGTTAGAAATGGAGCTTGCACTGCGCTGACCTGTCATCACCGTGGCTCAATGAACTGAGCTGTGCGACCAACTGGACAGCTCAGGGAGCATGTGTTTGCTAGCGCCACCGAACTAACATTGCACTGCAAACTAATCTCACCAGTGCGGCGCTGATCAATTAAAATACTTCAATAACGTACACACATACACGGTTAAAATGTTAATTAATCACTACAGTCATGGCCAAAAGTTTTGGCAGTGACATAAATTTAGTGTTTTGCAACGTTTGCTGCTTCAGTATTTGTAAATTTATTTTTTCCACGTTTCTATGGTATACTGGAAATCAATGATAAGCATATCATACGTTTTAAAGACTTTTATTGGCAAAAAAAGAATGAGTCAATATTTACATTGTTTTAACCCTTGTTCTTCATAACCTCTGCAATTCGCTCTAGCATGCTGGATATCAGCTTCTGGGCCAAATCCTGACTGATGGCGATCCATTCTTGCCTTATTAGTTCTTGAAGTTGATCAGAATTTGTAGGCTTCTGCTTGTCCACTCAGCTTTTGAGGACTGACCACATGCTTTCTATGGGATTGAGATCCAGGGAGTTGCCTGGCCACGTATACAACATTTTAATGTAATCCTCTTCGAGCCACTTCTTTATCATTCTTTCTTTGTGACATGGTGCTCCATCATGCTGGAAAATGCACGGATCATGACCAAATTGCTCATGGATGAAGTCGCTCTTGCAGGACGTTTTGATACCATTCTTTATTCATGGCAGTGATTTTGGTCAGAATTATGAGAGAGTCCACTCCCTTGGTTGAAAAGCAACCCCACACATGGATGGTCTCAGGATGCTTCACTGTTGGCACAACACAACACTCATGGTAGCATTCACCTTTTCTTCTCTGAACAATCGATTTTCCAGATGTCCCAAACAGTCGGAAGGGAGCTTCATCAGAGAAAATAACTTTGCACTAGTCTTCTGCTGTCCAATCCTTATACTTCCTGCAGAATTTCAGTTTTTCTTGGAGAGAAGTGGCTTCTTTGCTGCCCTTCTTGACACCAGGCCGTTGTCCATAAGTCTTGGCCTCACTGTGCATGCAGATGCTCTCACACCAACCTGCTGCCATTCCTGAGCAAGCTCTGCATTGGTGGTGACACGATTCCGTAGCCGACTCCTCAGGAGGAGATGGTCCTGGTGCTTACTGGACACTCTGGGACATCCTGAAGACTTTCAGGTGCAATATTCTTTATAGCAATTTTCTTGCATGTGAAATTAGTTTTTTAGTGAAAAGTTCTTTTTTTTTGGCCAATGAAGCTTTTAGCAATTATTTAAAATGCATCTGATCACTCTACACAATACACTAGAAACAATGTGAATGAACACCACAACAGCTTACGCAGCAAATTTTGCAATACACAAAATTTGTCACTGCCAAAAATTTTGGCCATGACTGTTTAACAAGACTTTCACAAAGCAGTCTGAAATGAAATGATTTGCATAGAAATATACGTATTTAGGTAGATTTTGAGGCGCATTACTTTCAAAAATAAAATTAATCCACTGTGTCCTCAGTGGCTCAGATGTTAGCAGAAAATGAAGACTCTTATGTTACCCTTATGAGTCTTACACGCATATGAGACTTACATCCAAACAGAACACTGGGATTGCTTACGAGTCATTGTTGACGTTACAGCTGCTCGAGCATGGAGAAAATAGAGGACAATGTACAACCAACACAACTCTCTGAGGACACAAACTAATGCAGGACTGTCAGTCAACGGCTGTGGGCAGGGCCTAAAAAATGTGACACCATATTTGCTTTGAGAATCAAAACGGCAGACCTATTGAGACAACTTTGGTTTAATGGGGATTAAAAAATAAGGAGTGGGTGGATTTTTATCATTGTAGGGTGGTTGTGTTCACACATTGCCAACACACATTTATGTTCAACCATCATGTAAAAGTGAACTTTGCATAATAGTGCCCTTTAAGTGGTGACTGGAATTGCACCTTAGATTTGGCTATGGATAGAATAGAAGAGGAACCTTGTCGTTCTTCAGCAAATGTTTTAAGTATTATTAAGTATTATTCCAGTGAACATATTAGTTCAGCAAGGTTAGATAGGTTTTAAATTAGTAGAAATAATGGTAACACTTTAGAATACTGTTCCATCGTTAATGCATAACTACACAGGAACAAATTACTAATACACTATTAACAATAACTACTATTTACTAACAAGAAACTCTGATTAACAATTTAGTATGTAATAGCGCTTAGTTGAAACTGGTAGTTCACTATTACCTAATCAATAACAAATTTTTTTCATATACTGTATCCTGGAGAACTACTAAGAACTACTGTATACAGGTTCATAATTAATGTGAATTATGCATAATGTATAGTTCTAAAGCGAAGATTATGCTAACCCACTAGTAATGACTCAAGTATTACCAAATCATTCTAAAGGAACTATTAATTACTTGGATCAGTATTCTAAAGTGAAAAGCATGACAACTTTGGTTGGTTGACGTCATTGTAAGCCTTTGAGATATATGAAAGGTTTTGAATAGTAATGACTTAAGTGTTACTACATCCTTAAGAAATTACTAATTATTTGGATCAGTATTCTAAAGTGAAGGTCACGGTAACCCACTAGTATTGATTTAAGTGTTACCAAATCTAGCAAAATTAATTACTAACTAGAACCTGTGATGAGTCCTCTGGAGGCGAGTGTAGTGAGAACCCAAGTGCAGCTTTATTTAATCTAAAAAGTGTCCAAACAATGAACAAAGACTTGGCTTGGCTTTACTTGAAATAGACATAGCATATGCAGACTCGGTATAAACAAAACCAAGAACTCACCAACAGAGGTTACAGGAACAATACTCGACAAGAGACAATGGCAACATGAGGGCTATAAATAGGTGCGTTTGACTTGAAGCACGGCTACAGACAGCAGTCAACAAGAGTAGCCACTTGCAGTCGGTGGCGGAGTTGAGAACAGAGCTGTCAAGCCGGACACTTTCTGCTCCCGTTAGTGACGCTTGCGCAGTGTTTGCATACTCTATCACAGATGAAGTGAATTGAATGCAATATTTGTCAAATATACAGACATTTCAGAAACATTTTCATGAGCAACAGATATATACTGCTTAATACATCGCCATCTGTTCAAGAATAAAGTTCAACATAAATATATACTATTTAAATAATAATAAAGTGGGGAAATATATGCTTTCATCAGTGTTTTATGATAAACGTGACTCAATATAACATTGCGACTACAGTAAAAAAGCTTTTACTGTTCTAAAAACACAGATTTGTGGCTATTATTGAAATTGAAAAGGTTAGAATAAACCGGAAACACACGTCATAGTTGTCATGCGGTGAATCTGGCCAATCGTGAAATGGCTGTCGTCATCAACGCTCCTGCAGCCACTCTGGAGAAACTGTGCCGGCTGAGTCTGTAGGGTGCTCTAGAAACGCTCTCGCGGTGCTTTGATGCCACATGTGACAGTGACGTGGCGTCGGCGCCATCTCAAATCTGACAAAATTACTAACCAGCATGCACTGCTTCAAGTCAGATTGTGATCGATCTGCGCAGTGCTGCATGAAGTCGAACACACCTAATATCAAACAATAAGAGTCACATAACACAAAACAACCAATGGGAAACAAGGCAAGGCAAGTTTATTTGTATAGCACATTTCATACACA
>NW_015507364.1:15405-19617 GCF_001515645.1 Sinocyclocheilus grahami | reverse complement strand
TATATATATATATAGATATATATATATATATAGATATATATATATCAACTGAATGCTGAACAGCAAAAAAGTTGCCAGACAACACACATAGATCTGCAAGATGTCTGTTAAAGGGATCGTGAACTGAGAAACCCATATTTCCTTGATCTTTTCACATATAAGAGGTCATTGTACTATAAAAAATATCCTGTAAGTTTCAGAACTCAAAACTTTCTTGTTAGTCTAAAAACACCTTATATTGAAGCCAGTCTGCCAAAACGACAGCTTGTGGAATGTACCACTATATGATGTAATAATGTGGCTAAACACCACCTCAACAGAAGTAAATCAACACCTGCTTCCACATCGCTGCATGTTTTAACCCCACACACCGATTTGCACATGTAGTGTTTACGAGAAAGGCAAACGTGTAGGTCTACACAGAAACCAAACGATAAAGATGCTCCGAAGACAACAAGACGCTGTGCCGTGCCAAGTTGTGGAAAAACAGTCTTTGCATTGCTTTCCTTTTGATCTCATCATTAGGAAAGGGTGGATGAACTTTATTTTTTAATGAAGTTCCAGACCACATCAGTAAGAACTTGGTCCTTTGTTCACTTCATTTTACTCATTTACAAACAAGGCACAATTTTATGTTAAAATCTTAATAACTTTATTAGTGGACCTCAGAGAACAGTACAAAATAAAAGGCAGTTCATGACCTTTTTAAAGATCGCTTCATCTGGAAAGCATCTGCTCTGTACAAATATCTGTTCAAGTCTTTAAGAAGTCAGTTTTACATACATTCTAAATTCTAAACATTTTAAAGACATTTTCTAAATGTCTATTTGGCATCTAACAGGAAACGTCCTAGAGACATAATTTGCTGATGAGCAAACACTCTAAAAAAATATGCCTTCCAGATGTAAACATGCACATCAAATAGACATATCTGAGATGTGTGCTATCAGGGTGGAGTCTGTGAAAAAAAAAAATACATAAATTGTCAAAAACGTTCTGTTGGTAGGGCCTCTGATATTGATGGACTTTCTGCAAAAATTTATGAATATTTTTGGCAAGTATTCAGAGAAAATATGTTGGAGACTTTTAAAGCTTTGTTTGAAATGAAGGTATTACTAACTAGTTGTAAAGGAGTTGTACTTTCAATAATCAATAATCGCAAGCTTTGTGCTTTGTTACTTTTATTGTAACACAATGTATCAGCCTTCTGTCAATTTTAAGATAAAATACAAACAATAAATGTGTTTTATGCTTTTTTATTTGTAGTGAGATAACTATATTCGCCTTAGTTCAAGCGGCATGTGAATCAATTATATTTTCCACTATATTATTTGCAGCACGAAATAAACATGAATAAATATTTGAATACATATTGAAAAAAAAACTGAACAATTTAATACAAATTAATTTATCATGAAATCAATCAATTAGAGTTTAAAAAAACATCAATAAGCCTACGTTTTATTGCTGTTTTTCATGTTAAATGTGAAGAATGACAGGTTGGATGCCACATTTGTTTTTTTTTGTTTCTTTTGGCGGAGTATAGGTGTAATTTTCACATTAACTTCACGCAATATAACATTATTTTATTATCATAATTTTGAATTTATTCTTAAAATGTTATGACGTTAAACCTATTTAGTTAGCTCCCTTTCAGTCAGTCACTCCGAGTCACGTCAGTGACCGACAAATTGGGATCTCGCTTAGAGAGACCAATCCACTTAGAGTGTAAACTAAACGAGCCAATGCACATTGGCATGCGACGATTGCATCCAGCTGTCGCTGATCACAGTGTGAGCATAAAAAGGCAGCCGGTGCATACCAGCTTTTCGCTTCGGAGCCGAGAGACAACATCGTTCTGCTCCTACCAAACTGCTTCGTGTGTGACGAGTCTAGCGCTTTCTCGGGAGCTTTTTGTGTTGGCGGATGCCGCTTCAGCGGTGGTCGTTCCTGTGTCGAGTGGGTAGCGCACTTCAGGCTGTGCTGCAAAAGGCCATTTCCCCTGTGCGTCTCAGCACATAAACGAGCATTTCCCTAAAAGCCAATTTCTCTAAAAGAGTACAATAAGCTATTGAATTATTTCATTTTAAAGTAGTAATTTATAGCATTATATATATATCATGTCAGTGAGGCAAGTATTTGCTGAGTTTCTGTTCAGTTTTTGTGAAGCGTTCCTGCTTAAGTTCGAGACTGCAAAAAGCCACCCTGCTTGTTTTCTTTATTTTACAAAAGCACAATGTTTTGTTGATATTGTGAGTGCACACAAATAAAAGTGGACACTTTGCAGTTACAAATGATGTCTTACCTTTATGAGGAAAAATTATGGCGTATTTTAAGTTTCCACTCTTCTTAAGAAAAAAAATGCAAGTGATCGTGCTGGCGCCTCCATGTCCTTCAAAGCACGCTTCAGCTTCCACTCTTAGCACAAACGATTGGATATTTATCACACATTTATCTTAATTTTTTTTACATTTATATTGTGAAATGCATGAAGTTTTTTTATGTCTCAAATCGTGTTGATTTTTGAGAAGCCTAAACTGAATAAACATGCTCAAATCACTGTCTGGCGCTGGCCACTTTAAAAAAACAAAAACTTGAATTTAATAAACATAAAACGTTCCAATCATATTTCTAAATTAATTTAATAAAGAAACTAAATGAAATACAACCACTTTGCCATTAAAAACCAAACTGAACTATTTTAATGGCTGCAACAGCAGCTGTGTAATGGGGAAGAGAGAGAGAGAGAAAAAAGACACAGGCTCGGGTCAGACTCGGGCAGAGAATTCTGATAATTTCAATTCAATTAAATTCAAGTTTATTTGTATAGCACTTTTCACAATGCAAATCATTGCAAAGCAACTTTACAGAAAATTAAAGATTCTACATTATATTTAGTAATAGCTTATCAGTGGTGACTATCTCAAGTTGATGTCCATTATAGCAAAATTTGGTAGTGTATGTTGTCTGAGGGTTGGCATCATCTGAGGTCTTCTGGGGGCTTGGCATCATCTCTTCTCAGGTGTTCGGTCATCTCAGGTCTTTGTAAGGGCTGGATCCAGACTGAAGCTTGTGTAATTCTTAGTTACCACGGGATGCCAATCCCGTGGCAGAAACAGAGAAGGCAATAGAGAAAAATTTGCGTTGCTGCTGTTCCAACTAAGCAAAAAAATATGTGTTCAACCCAATCAAATAATGAAAATGTGCATTTGATAAGATGTAACTGAAATACGAGGTTATGAGATACATTATGTGAATGCTTGGCTAAAGATATGTGTCTTTAATCTAGATTTAAACAGAGAGAGTGTGTCTGAACCCCGAACATTATCTGGAAGGCTATTCCAGAGTTTGGGAGCCAAATGTGAAAAAGCTCTACCTCCTTTAGTGGACTTTGCTATCCTAGGAACTACCAAGAGTCCAGAGTTTTGCGACCTTAGGGAATGGGATGGATTGTAGCGTGATAGAAGACTAGTTAGGTACTCAGGAGCTAAACCATTTAGGGCCTTAAAAGTGAGTAGTAATATTCTGTAAATGATACAGAACTTAATAGGTAGCCAGTGCAGAGAATGTAACATTGGGGTAATATGATCATATTTTCTTGACCTGGTAAGGATTCTAGCAGCTGCATTTGGACTACCTGTAGCTTGTTTATTGAAGATGCAGGACAACCACCTAGCAGTGCATTACAATAGTCCAGTCTAGAGGTCATGAATGCATGAACGAGCTTTTCTGCATCAGAAACAGGTAGCATGTTCCATAACTTGGCAAAGTTTCTAAGATGAAATAATGTTGTTTTTATAACACGGGAAATATGATTTTTGATATGAATATGATATGATTTAAGTTGATGTCTGACATAACACCCACATTTTTGACTGTAGAGGAAGTAACAGTACATCCGTCTAGATGCAAATTGTAATCTACTGATTCTGTGTACTGTTTTTTGGTCCAATAAGTAATACCTCTGTCTTATCCGAATTTAATAGGAGAAGATTATTGGTCATCCAGTATTTAAAATTTTTAACACACTCTGTTAGCTTAGATAATTTAGAAGTTTCATCTGGTCTTGTTGAGATATATAGTTGAGTATCATCGGCATAACAGTGAAAACTAATCCCGTATTTTCTAATAATATTACGAAGGGGCAACATGTATACTGAATAATAACAGAGGGTATAGGACAGATCCTTGTGGCACTCCATACTTTACTGG
>NW_015507364.1:9004-14558 GCF_001515645.1 Sinocyclocheilus grahami | reverse complement strand
ATTTTTAACACACTCTGTTAGCTTAGATAATTTAGAAGTTTCATCTGGTCTTGTTGAAATATATAGTTGAGTATCATCAGCATAACAATGGAAACTAATCCCGTATTTTCTAATAATATTACGAAGGGGCAACATGTATACTGAATAATAACAGAGGGTATAGGACAGATCCTTGTGGCACTCCATACTTTACTGGATTTAATTGAGATAATTCCCCGATTAAATAAACAAAGTGATAGCGATCGGAAAGGTAGGAACTAAACCATCTTAAAGCTTTCCCTTGAATACCTGTATAGTTTTGTAATCGATCTATGAGTATGTCATGATGTATAGTGTCGAACGCAGCACTAAGGTCAAGTAAAACTAGCAATGAGATGCAGCCTAGTTCTGACGCAAGAAGCAAGTCATTTGTAATTTTAACAAGTGCAGTTTCTGTGCTATGATGGGGTCTGAAACCCGACCTGAAAGAACCTGAAATTCTTCATAGATATACCTTTTTTTGCAGGAAGGAGCACAATTGAGCAGACACAACTTTTTCTAAAATTTTAGACATAAACGGAAGATTTGAAATGGGTCTGTAATTTGACAGTTCATGAGGATCTAGTTGTGGTTTCTTAATACTAGGCTTAATAACCGCCAGCTTGAATGGTTTTGGAACGTGACCTAGAGATAACGACTAGTTAATAATATTGAGAAGCGGTTCTTCTGCTACAGGTAACAACACTTTCAGTAATTTAGTGGGTACTGGATCTAATAAACATGTTGTCAGTTTAGATGCAGTGATAAGTTTATTTAGATCTTCCCGTCCTATAGTTGTAAATCACTGCAGTTTTTCTTTGGGTGCAATGAATGAAGCTGAATTACAAGATTCTGTTGATTCTACATTTGCTATAGTATTTCTGATGCTATCTATTTTATCAGTTAAGAAATTCATAAAGTCATCACTACTAAACTATGAGGGAATATTTGGTTTGGGTGATGTCTGATTATTTGTTAATCTAGCCACTGTGCTAAATAAAAACCTTGGATTGTTTTGGTTATGTTCTATGAGTTTGCGGATATGCTCAGCCCTAGCAGTTTTTAGAGCTTGTCTATAGCTGTACAAACTGTTTTTCCATGCAATTCTAAAAACTTCCAAGTTAGTTTTTCTCCATTTGCATTCAAGATTACGAGTGTATCTCTTTCTTGAGAGAATGAGTATTGCTGTTGTACCATGGTGCAGTATGTTTTTCTCTAACCTCTTTTAATTTAATGCCATGCGGCTTTTCGCTTTTAGTCGTGCTTTTCAGTCATCGCTTCTTAGCGCTTTTTGAGCGTGCTCTGGCTTACACGCCATCTCCTCCAAAACCATGAGGAGAAACGTCCCCTGGTCTCGTCAAACTTTACTTCTATTTCTATTTCTTTAGTTTATTTTATTTTCCGTTGAGAGTTTCGTGTGTTCCGAGTTAAGTTTGCCTAACGCCGCATCTCCGAAAGAGTGCCGTCTAAAACTTCAACTGCAGACCACAGCTCCGCGTCGCCAGCCAACGCCCAATCACTGGCTTCCCAAGACTGAACCTCCAGCCAATCAGAAAAGCGGGAAACCCCTTTCAGCAACCAGACAATGAAGGGAACCCCGCACCCAGGAACGCAAGTACCTTATATATGCGATATAATTAAATCTAGAGTATGATTAAAACGATGAGTGGGTCTGGTTATGTTTTGCTTGACTCCAAAATAGTTCATCAAGCCTGTAAACGCAAGTCCTACTGCATCATTTATATTATTAACATGAATGTTAAAGTCTCTGACAATTAGTGCTTTATCAACAGTAACCAATAGGTCTGAGAGGAAATCTGCAAATTCTTTTAGGAAATCTTTATACGGCCCTGGCGGTCTATACACAGTAGCCAGAGCAAGAGATAGGACAGGTTTATTTTGCATATCTGACAGTGTAACATTAAGTAGAAGTATTTCGAATGAGTTAAACCTGTATCCTGTTTTCTGAGTAACATTGAGAATATCACTATATATTGTTGCAACACCGCCGCCATGACCAGTCTGACGGGGCTCATGCTTATAACAGTAGCTTGGTGGAGTAGACTCATTTAAACCAATATAGTCATTTGGTTTGAGCCAGGTTTCAGTCAAGCAGAGTACATCAAAACGATTCTCTATGATCATTTAATTTACAATAACTGCTTTGGGTGCGAGTGATCTAATGTTTAGGAGCCTAAGCTTTTTTATTAAAAAATGTATTTAAAAAATACTTATTTATTTAGCTTTTTTCTGGTTTAATCACAATCAGGTTTTTTCTAGATTCTGCATTAAATTTATATTTTGACCTCACTATTCGGGGAACAGACACAGTCTCTATAGATTGTACAATGCAAGTACTTTTATCCTTTTATCGTGTAGGACAAAAGCCAGCATAGCAGTGAGAATTGGCTTATGAGTCATATAGAGCGTAGTGTCCTGGAGATGTGGAGATGTAGGAGTTATTTTATCAGTTAAGAAATTCATAAAGTCATCACTACTAAACTATGAGGGAATATTTGGTTTGGGTGATGTCTGATTATTTGTTAATCTAGCCACTGTGCTAAATAAAAACCTTGGATTGTTTTGGTTATGTTCTATGAGTTTGCGGATATGCTCAGCCCTAGCAGTTTTTAGAGCTTGTCTATAGCTGTACAAACTGTTTTTCCATGCAATTCTAAAAACTTCCAAGTTAGTTTTTCTCCATTTGCATTCAAGATTACGAGTGTATCTCTTTCTTGAGAGAATGAGTATTGCTGTTGTACCATGGTGCAGTATGTTTTTCTCTAACCTCTTTTAATTTAATGCCATGCGGCTTTTCGCTTTTAGTCGTGCTTTTCAGTCATCGCTTCTTAGCGCTTTTTGAGCGTGCTCTGGCTTACACGCCATCTCCTCCAAAACCATGAGGAGAAACCTCCAGCCAATCAGAAAAGCGGGAAACCCCTTTCAGCAACCAGACAATGAAGGGAACCCCGCACCCAGGAACGCAAGTACCTTATATATGCGATATAATTAAATCTAGTGTATGATTAAAACGATGAGTGGGTCTGGTTATGTTTTGCTTGACTCCAAAATAGTTCATCAAGCCTGTAAACGCAAGTCCTACTGCATCATTTATATTATTAACATGAATGTTAAAGTCTCTGACAATTAGTGCTTTATCAACAGTAACCAATAGGTCTGAGAGGAAATCTGCAAATTCTTTTAGGAAATCTTTATACGGCCCTGGCGGTCTATACACAGTAGCCAGAGCAAGAGATAGGACAGGTTTATTTTGCATATCTGACAGTGTAACATTAAGTAGAAGTATTTCGAATGAGTTAAACCTGTATCCTGTTTTCTGAGTAACATTGAGAATATCACTATATATTGTTGCAACACCGCCGCCATGACCAGTCTGACGGGGCTCATGCTTATAACAGTAGCTTGGTGGAGTAGACTCATTTAAACCAATATAGTCATTTGGTTTGAGCCAGGTTTCAGTCAAGCAGAGTACATCAAAACGATTCTCTATGATCATTTAATTTACAATAACTGCTTTGGGTGCGAGTGATCTAATGTTTAGGAGCCTAAGCTTTTTTATTAAAAAATGTATTTAAAAAATACTTATTTATTTAGCTTTTTTCTGGTTTAATCACAATCAGGTTTTTTCTAGATTCTGCATTAAATTTATATTTTGACCTCACTATTCGGGGAACAGACACAGTCTCTATAGATTGTACAATGCAAGTACTTTTATCGTTTAAGTGGGTAGGACAAAAGCCAGCATAGCAGTGAGAATTGGCTTATGAGTCATATAGAGCGTAGTGTCCTGGAGATGTTGTCCGACAGGAGTTTCGCTCCAACTCTGCTGGGGTGCAGGCCTAGGACGCACCCAGAAAAAATTCCAATTATTAACAAAAAGTCGTTTCTGTTCTTTATACAATGACAATAACCATTCGTTTAAAGCAAACAGTCTACTGAACCATTCGTGTCCTCGTCGATACATGGAAAGTGGTCCTGACACGATGATCGTCGTTGCGGGCGATGTGCTGTGTACCGTCTCGATCAGGCTCCAGGTCAGGAAGCAGACAGACTGGCTAAACCGACCATCTGCTAGCTGCCTCACGTCACAGAAATCAGTTAATTCTCAGCACATAGAGACTCTTTCACCTAGATATCACACTATAGAGACGGTGTCTGTTCCCCGAACTAGGAAATACAAAAAAGTATAAGAGTAACAATTTAATTGATGTTCAACAAATAAAAAAAACATGTAATACGGTTAAACAAATGATAAAGCTTGGCTTATTTAATATCAGGTAATTTTCTACGAAAGCACTTTCTGTAAATGATATAAGCACTGATCATAACTTAGATGTGCTCTGTTTGACAGAAACCTGGATAAAACCAGATGATTACATTATTTTAAATGAGTCTACCCCCCAACATTGCTGTTATAAACATGAGCCGTGTCCAAAAGGCAAAGGGGAGGTGTTGCTACAATTTATAACAATATTTATATCAGGTAATTTTCTACGAAAGCACTTTCTGTAAATGATATAAGCACTGATCATAACTTAGATGTGCTCTGTTTGACAGAAACCTGGATAAAACCTGATGATTGCATTATTTTAAACGTGTATTCCCCCCAAGATTACTGTTATAAACATGAGCCACGTCCAAAAGGTAAAGGGGGAAGTGTTGCTACAATTTATAACAATATTTCCAGTATTTATCAGAGGGCGGGTTTCAAGTATAACTCATTTGAAGTAATGGTGCTTCCTATAACATTATCCAGAGAAACAAGTGTTAATGATAAATCCCCTGTGATGTTTGTACTGGCTACTGTATACAGGCCACCAGGGCACCATATAGACTTTATTAAATCTTTATTAAATTTTATATCCCAGTTAGTGCTGGCTGCAGATAAAGTTTTAATTGTTGGTGATTTTAATATCCATGTTGATAATGAAAAAGGTGCACTGGGATCAGCATTCATAGACATTCTGGACTCTATTGGGGTTAGACAACACGTGTCAGGACCTACTCATTGTCGAAATCATACTCTAGATTTAATACTGTCACATGGAATTGATGCTGATGGTGTTGAAATTATGCAGCCAAGCGATGATATCTCAGATCATTGTCTAGTCTTGTGCAAACTTCATATAGCTAAAAGTGTAAATTCTACTCCTTGTTACAAGTATGGTAGAACCATCACTTCTACCACAAAAGACTGCTTTGTAAGTAATCTTCCTGATTTATCTCAATTCTTTAGCATATCTAATACCTCAGAACAACTTGATGATGTAACAGAAACTATGGACTCTCTCTTTTCTAGCATTTTAGATACGGTTGCTCCTTTACGCTTAAGGAAGATTAAGGAAAACAGTCTGACCCTGTGGTATAATGAGCACACGCGCACACTAAAGAGAGCAGCCCGGAAAATGGAGCGCAGCTGGAGGAAAACAAAACTAGAGGTATTTCGTATTGATTGGCGGGAAAGTACCCTATTCTACAGAAAAGCATTAAAAACTGCTAGATCTGATTACTTTTC
>NW_015507364.1:7150-8647 GCF_001515645.1 Sinocyclocheilus grahami | reverse complement strand
GCACCGAGTGCAGCTTTAATTAGTCCTCACCTGCCCTCAAAGGTATACACAAATCCGCCATTTAAAGCAAGTAACAGTGAGTAAAAGAATGGAGTTTAAGCAATGTAAGCAAGATTAGCGGCAACCACGCTAGCGATGCTAACGGTCTAGAAGCTAGTAAGGACTCGGCAAATCAAAGTAAAACTAGTGATAACAAGGTGCTCCGATTGTTTTTGTTGTAGAATACAACGGGGCATATATTCACACGTTGTAGAAACGAAAATGATGGTGTATAAAATTGATTTTAAGATTGAAAAATGGACGATAAAGAATTTGGTGGAGCTTCAACTCAAAACAACAAAGCAACAAACAGGAAGTGATGAAACAAACCAAATTAAACCAAAATCAAAAGCTGTCGGACAAGGGCCGGGAACGTGCAGGGCTCTTTATTCATTCCCTTTTCTCAATTAAGGCTACATCCACACGAAGCCAGAGCTTTCCCTGTCTGAATTTTTTTTTCCTCGTCATAAGAAATATCTGTGTACACAAAAAACCGACACAAAAAAGAATTAACTTGATGGAGCTTCAACTCAAAACACGCGGCAGCAACAAACAGGAAGTGATGAAACAAACCAAATTAAACCAAAATCCAAAGCTGTCGGACAAGGGCCGGGAACGTGCAGGGCTCTTTATTCATTCCCTTTTCTCAATTAAGGCTACATCCACACGAAGCCAGAGCTTTCCCTGTCTGAATTTTTTTTTCCTCGTCATAAGAAATATCTGTGTACACAAAAAACCGACACAAAATGATGTAATATACCGGCCAGACCAGTATGTGTCACTGTAATTCTGCCACAGAGATACACTAAAAATGGAGAAGAAGACTTGGAAGGCTGCTGTTTCTTCACCTTTTGTGCAATAACAATCATGAGTAGTCATTCACAAAAACACAATCTGTCATCACTCTAGGTTCATCTTACAGAAATGGATCTATACTATATGGAGAAGGTTGAAAAAGGTGATTTTAGAAAAGAAAAATGTATAGCCATTTGATGTCAAATAAGATGAAGAAAAAAGTACAAAGAGAGAATTTGGGTCAATAAGGTGGTGGTGTGTGAAATGTGTGTGTGTGCGTGCGTGTGTGCACACATTTTATTAAACCTATATCATCTTAGTGTTGATTAATACTGACATTTCACACAATCATCTACCCTTCTAATGCACCCAGAGACAACTCAAACGCACACACACACATACACACACACACACACACACACACACACACACACATCAAAGCAAGTAATCAACAGTCGACTGATTGTAAATTTCTTGGATGTGTCAATCAAAACTAATGATTGTGTTAGTATGCAATTGCAGGTGTTCAAAGTAGATCAAAAAGCACAAGCCTGTGGCTTAATATGAATTTAATCCTACTATTGGGATTTGATGCTACTATTTTATTTTTGTAAAATATTCTGGAACAAAATCATAGTATCAGTGGAGCTAGAATCTTTCAGT
>NW_015507364.1:6838-7140 GCF_001515645.1 Sinocyclocheilus grahami | reverse complement strand
GCTCAAACAACAAGTCACAAAGACAAGAGGGAACACGGCTCGAGCCAGCCCGAAACCTGCGCTCACAAATCAGATCCCTATAGGCCCACGAAACCGTGCCCCCTCACACAAACAGGACACAGGGTCTGTCAGAACCCTGTTACCAAATTACCAAATAATCTAGATTGCTGTGACAGGACTCTGACACTAGGTGTGCTATTTGATAGCAATCTTTCCTTTGAAAGACTTGTTTCTAGCATTTGTCTCAAATTCATCTAAAAAATATATCTAAATTAAGACCTATGCTCTCAATGTCAAATGCA
>NW_015507364.1:4574-5119 GCF_001515645.1 Sinocyclocheilus grahami | reverse complement strand
TGAAGACCTTAATTAGCTTGTTCAGGTGTGTTTGATTAGGGTTAGCGCTAAACTCTGCAGGACATCGACACTCCAGGAGCGACGTTGCCTACCCCTGCGCTATGCCACTGAGTCTCACATTTTTCCTTTTTTTATTTGTTTATTTTTTTTAAAATGTATGTTGCAACTAACGTCTGCTTGGAACGCTAGCTTTCTACAAACTCTGCTTTCACTGGATCTACACTCAAAGTGAGCGATGTGCCACCTTGGAAGTTTCACCCTTTGCTGCTCCCGTTACGTACTAAAACATTTAATAAATGTTTTTGAGTATTTTATGATTGTAAAAGACTGACCTGACATTGAATAAAAATATTGTATACTGTTCTTGTCCTATATAAAACTGATTTTAGAGTGCATTTTATTATTTAAAATGAAAAACCTTCAGTTGGTTGACTGACCCAGCACTGTCAAAAAACAACAACAACCCAGCAAATAGGTTAATGTATAAAACCCATCAAACTGTCAAAATAACCCAGTATGTGTTCTGTCTAATTTCTTTTTTTTTT
>NW_015507364.1:1814-2934 GCF_001515645.1 Sinocyclocheilus grahami | reverse complement strand
TTCTGGAACAAAATCATAGTATCAGTGGAGCTAGAATCTTTCAGTACCACTGTACTAATATGCCAAACCTCACCTCACTAATGTGCCAAACCTAAATGATTTACATTTAAATTCTTCCCAGCAAGAAAGAAGCTGTTTTTATATTTGTCATTTGGTGAGTGTTGATTCTTTTAATTTAATGCAATTAACACTCATCTGCTTCAACTAAAGCAGAAGTGTGGAAATACTGTGACTTTCAGTTTGTCTTGCTAAAATGATAGTTCACCCAAAAATTATTCAGGTTTTCAGATTGTCAAAATGTCCATTCTTTTTTAAGTGAGGCCTGTGTGGAGTAGTTTACAAGATTAGTGAAAGTATTAATCCTTTACAAAAGTTTAAACATGCTTATATAAATTGCCTGTAGATACTTCTGTTGTGTTTGTTTTTTCTTTATTCCGAAAATTGACATGGCTTTATTTTCCTCTCCCAAATTCCTCCACAACTCATAACATTTAAATGAACATATGAACACAGTAAGGTAATTCTAAGATAACCGTTTATGCACACGTCAACATAACAGTGCCAACCTCAGATTAAATTATGTAAAAGAACTAGACCTCTGCCAAAAGTATGTCTGCAAAGATAATGTAAAGCTTACACTCAAAATTTGTGGTTAATCATAGGTTAGTACTATGACCCAGCATCTGCCTGAGGGGGGGGGATTCTATTAAATTTTTCAATTTAGAATCTTCAATTCACCTAATCTGCATGTTTTTGGGCTGTGGGAGGAAACCGGAGTACCCGGCATAAACCCATGGTGAGACGGGGAGAACATGCAAACTCCACACAGAAAGGCCTCCTGTCCCTGAAGGTTACTTTTAAAATGCATTTTACTACATGCTTTAACAATTTGTAACGTATTTCAATAAATTACCCAAATTTTGTAACTTAATCTAATCTGATACTTTGGGATACTAGTATGTAACTAGTGTGTAAAGGGTCCTCTAGACAAAAATGCCATTCACCAAACATAGGACTTTTCCTTTCCAATAGGACATCAGTTTTCCACAATACTTCTGAAAGAAGGTGTGTGAACTTTTTGAATTGGATGAACAGGTTAAATTGTGGTTGAATTATGAAA
>NW_015507364.1:0-441 GCF_001515645.1 Sinocyclocheilus grahami | reverse complement strand
TTAATAACCAATGGGGACTAAACAGAAACGGGGACTACAGAGCTGTTATCTATATAAACGGAGCTGAGGCAGGGATGACAGGAGGAGGTAAGAGAGTGAGGGTGGGAGGGAATTTGTGAGCACTGGGGATTTCAGGGACGGTGTGTGCTGCCCACACACACCAGATGCCCACTCCCAGCACCAGGAGGACAGAGGAACGATCTCCGTGGTCGCAACAGGGCAGACAGAGAGTTCAGGGCAGACTGATATTTTTGAGGAAGGTGGGAGGAGAATAGGCATGTCCGCATATATATCCATATCGAAATCTATCAAATCCCCAGAGTCCAGTTGGATCTCACCCTCAGCAATGGTGCAGTGGGCGGAGCTTCTCTCTGCGCTCTCGCTGTCCATCACGCTCTCCCCCGTGGCGAGCACTGTAGCCGGCTCTCGCACCTGGTCTAA
>NW_015507363.1:77117-77537 GCF_001515645.1 Sinocyclocheilus grahami | reverse complement strand
CCCTTTACTACATAGAACAGTAATCAACCTTTCACAAACACTCAGTTTGACTCCGGCTCAATTACAGTTACTGGATAAGGGGCTATCTTTTATTCCCTCGCACTTTGTTAAACCCTATGACCGGGGGACTCTTTTAGCAGATCTAGGCCAATTTCATAAAAGGGTTCAACGGGCTCTTTTTTTTGGACCCAACTCGGATTCAAGGCGAGCATTACCCTTTTGTGAAAAATCAAATTGGATGCCACCTCCCCAGGATTTACCGGGAGAGATTTGGGACTTTTTTGATAAAAATTGCACGGACTTCAGGAGATTGATTACCATGTCCCACTCCCCACCTCCAAATTTATCGCAAGCGGAAATAGAGGCGTTACATACTCTGTCCCACCGACAGGATATTATAATTAAGCCTGCTGACAAAGG
>NW_015507363.1:63306-73107 GCF_001515645.1 Sinocyclocheilus grahami | reverse complement strand
ATAACACTTTAGAAACAAATCTAATCAAGTTCTGCGGTAGTTGATCAACTAAACATTTTTTCAGATAACCCAACATCTAATGGGTTTCTGCTGAATTTTTCAACTAAACATTTAACTCCTTAGATTGCCAAACCTTTAATAAAAAGTCAAAAAAGCCTTTTAAAACAAAATTAAAAATCATACCTTAAAAAATACCTCCATCCAGTAATGTCGGACACAATGCGTCATCAAAAACCAGACCCCAACCATCCAATTGGGGCTCTGAACAAACCAATTTAGCAATTGACAATAAGACACTCGCCTGGGACTAATCCCCTAAGGCGGGCCGCCTCAAAGGAGGGTGTCTAGTGTTGAAAGAGCCGAAACACCCGATGAATCTGAGGTACATTACTGAAGAAGTATCTTACAAATTTCCCTCACATAAACATGCCTTAGGCAGTAGGAAAAATAATGGCAAAGCCTACCTACCAAAATCAAAACCGATAGATCAAGTGAAAAACAAGGATCTTGTCACTAAAAAGACCTAACTCTAGCCCCGAACCAACACTTACCCTAACCCTACCATTCGTAGACCTATGGACCTGAAACCTAGCCTTCCCAAACCCAGTGACCAATGCCCAGACAGGCTAATCTCTATCTAAAAAAAGCCAATAAGAATATAGTGTTACATGCAAACCATCGGACCTCAAATCTACGCACAGGATCCTTTTTGGAGGGTTGTTTTCAAGTGTGGTACTTTTCAAAAACCTAACCCTAACCCTAACCTAACCCTAAGGACCACGCGGCCAGTCAGGGGTACCGTTTCCCTCTCTACCTACCTCATCAACGGTGACCCAACCCACCCCTAGCAAAGGAAGGCCTTGCGTTACTGGCCTGCGCTGTGCCTGACCGATGCTGCAAACTGGCACGTGTTGGCATGAGCTGGTTTTAGATGATTCCCTTTAACCAAACACACCTGATTCGACACATCAGCTCATTAGTGGAAGACTGCAAGAGCTCAGGTGGGTGCGTCAGAGGAGAGATCTCAATAAACGGCAACCACTGCGTCCGCGAAGGCAGACCTCAGTTTGAGCCGAGACAGAACCCTCATTGCTTGCGCTGCTATTCGTCACAATAAGCGACAATGCCCAAAAAGGGGAAGCACACCGTTCCTGGCGACGCTGCAATACCAGAGCGGCAGGTCTCGGATTGGCTCGTCGCTCTGACGACATTTTCGGCTATTTTAGATTTTGTCGAAAAACTACTTTTGCAATCTAGCGCCAGGCATTTGGCCCAGTCTGACCCAAAGCAGCGCAGAAAATTCTCTGGAGTCTGACTGTCAACAGTCATCCAAAAAAAGTGGAAATTTCCATTCACCTTGGCGAGGGGACCTCAAAACGTTCGAAGGTCGAGTGGCGGAGGTTGCTAAAATGGCTATAACTCCAGAAAGGAATGAAATGACTTCACCCAAATCGGCACACCTATGCACGGGCTCAGTCTGCGGTCAGCTGAAAAAGGGTGCTGTGACTGGCCACTTGGTGGTGCTGTAAGGTGAAAAAAAAAGAAAAATGAAAAAGGACAAGCAAACAGACATGAAAACAGCTACAGCTAGGCATCAGTCAGTCCGATCGACTTGAAAAGTGAGGTCTGTGAGAAATTTGAAACCAATCCGCCCACCAGGGGCTGATTTTTCAAGAGCGTAAGTGACTTCTTTTTGCACAGGCACCACACACAGCCTGCATATGACCGAACTCCTCTTTCTGAACAGCTCTCTGGATCATTGAGTACCCAAAAAGGAAGACGAAGGACGGAAGAAAAACAACTAAAAGAAAAAAAAGTGAGAAAAAAACCCCATCTGCTTTGTTTAACCAGTTAATTCAGGGGAGAGCGCGAACGCAGTCCCCCACTACCATAAATTATGCAGTCGAGATTCCCACATTTGAGGAATTCGCAGAGGTCAGCACAAACCGGACTGCAATGGCCAAGCCTCACCCTGGGTGAACCTTTTTTTTTTTTTTTCCTTAGAAACATTTATTTATCATTCAATTCAATACATAGGTATAACATCACTCAAAAGGGCAAAAAAGGGAACTCTCTTCCCATACATATCATTCAAAATGTCCAAAAATTGGGGAAGGAATTAAACATTTCCATTTCTTAAGTGTTTCCATCAAAGATAAAGAGTTTCTATCTCTTAGCACATAGTCTCTGATTGAAACAAGGCTTGAGTTAATCACTGTTCCCTCCGGTATATCATATCTTTTAAAGCAAGAAATATTTCTTGCTTTCCATATCCCTTCTTTGATGCCATTGATAACTGTCCACCATCTAATCCATTCCTCTGGTCACCCTACCATTCCCGCCCACAAATTAATATTGAAGCTATTTCTTTCAAAATTTCCTTCCGCTCTTGTAAATCTGGAGGGCAATATATGTTAATTATACGAAAAGCTATACCATTTAATTTCACATCCACATACAAAAGTCTCCCACTAACAACTTCCTGAACTTGTTGAATCTCAAAATACCAACCTCTAAAGAGAATGACTACCCCAGACGACTTTTATTATCACCTGACCATATAGAATGGCCAAATTTCCATCTATCTTGAAAGGTTCTATAATTAGACTTATAAGGTATATTACATTCTTGAAGGAGGGCGATGTCATGACTCTCACTATATAAAAAGTAAAACACAAAAGAACATTTCACTAAATCAACTAAACCTCTAGTATTAATAGATGTAACAGATAGACGAGAAATCTATAAAAGAGAGCGTTTATGTAGGGGAGACTATATTACTTTTCAGTTTTTTCCTTTTCCTTTCTTTTTTTGCTCGGGGAGGTAGTTCTATCTGTGAAGCAGATTCCTTCATTTGAGTGGTAGTTGAAAACATGTTAATTTCATCAGAGTCCAAGAAAGGTTCGGAATTAGATGCCCAATCAGTCACTTCTTCCTGTTCCTGCATAGAGGGCACTATGGAGCTCTGGGAGTCCCGATTTTCATCGTCTAGAAGAGAGTCTAGAACCAATGTTGATGATCTTCCAGACAGCAGAGACAAAGACAAAGGAAAGGCTTCAGCTACCTCCAAGAGGATATTCCCTTTCTGTTTCTGAACTTCCTTATCTGGAGTTGTTATTGCAACACCTATCTCTCCTTCAAGTGATTGAACTTCTCGTCTTGGTGTCTTTTCCCCTGCTTTCTTATCATTAGGTGCCAATGATGGAGTGACAATTCTTGAAAGAGGCCACAACTCTTCTTTCGACAAAGTCAATATAGAGACTTTAGCTACTCTTTGCGACTGCGGTGAGAGGTTTATACTAGACATTTCCAAAGGGACCCTACCATCTTGGGTGAAAAGCTGCTGATTCCCAGTAGAAGCAAGATCTCCAGTAGTACTCGCCAAGTCTTCAAAGTCCACTACATTTTCTGTTTCTCCATGATTCTGTTGTTTTGTTTTATTAGAGTAGGCATGGGGACAATCACGATACCTGTGGCTTTCTGCTCCACAAAGGTTGCATTTCTTTGGTAACTGACTATCTTTAGATCCATGTTCTTTGCTTTTACAATGTCTACAAATTTCCAGTTCACAGTTGGCAGCTATGTGATCTAAGGAGCCACATTTTCTGCATTCTTTTGGTTGTCCATTATAGAAAACATAGCCCCTAATTTGGCCTAATTGGATTAATGAGGGAAGGTGGTGGTAATTACCCTCAGCGTCTTTCTTCAAACGCACTTGAAACTTAGATGCTCCAGTTTTTATTCCATCCTCATCTCTCATCAAAGAGGTATTCAAAACAGTGCAATGCATAGACAACCAGGTAGCAGTATCTTCTACTTTGATCCTTTCAGAATATATCAGAACAGTTACAGTTCTAACATCTCTTTCAGACAAAGGAGTCAACTGGATTTTCTGAAGACAGGGAGTTGCCATTTTCTTAGAATTGAATCTTTCCACACAAAGCTCATAACCAGAAAAAGTGGTGAAAACAACTTCAAAAACTTTCCTACCAGGCAGAGCAAAGATAAAATCCAGTTGCAAGGGTTGGAATCCAAGTACAGTCTGTAAGATTTTCCTGCTGAAGTTCAGACGATCCATCTCTAATCCTTCCAGAAGCTCAAAACGGACTGTATTCCTTCGCACCAAAGAGGCCGACATTGTTGTTCTGTTTAATACGCTAAACCAGAACAGACGTTAAGCACCCTGGGTGAACCTTTTTTTTTTCTTTACATCACAATACAGAGACAGGTACGTTCCTTCATAAATACATATCATACAATCATATATTTAAATCAATCTGTTACCCTTTATCCTTTACACATATTTATAAGAATTAACCAATGTTTAAGACCATATTGAAAGGAGGGACATTTGGTATGTTCCATAACTTATCGGTTGCGTTAACTGACAATTTCTGTCCATCTCTTAAACTGTAATCCTCTATGCATTTTAAACTTGATGTTGTTACTGATTTAACTGGGATCTCATATTTCTGAAAGACGCAAATATTCCTAGATTTCCATAGTGCTTCCTTAAAAACATTTATAATTGCCCACCACCGTATCCATTTTTTACAATGAACCTTTTCCAATTCTCCATACCAAATATCTCTTTCACTTGGCACTCTGTACAAATTGTATAACCATAATCGAATGGAACCCCAAACCTTCTGGGCATAAACACATTCCCACAAACAATGTCTTATTGTCTCTTCTTCTCCACAGTTTGCTCTAGGACACAAAGAAAAGCGAGAACAACCACTCCTCTTCAAAAAAAGCCAGAGTAGGTAAACAGTTTTGTACAGCCTGCCAAGCGATATCCTTATGGCAATTAAACAAGAAATCATCGTTCACATTCTTCCAAACCATAATACATTCTGATTCAATAAGATGTCCTACAGGAGTCATCTTAAATAAAGATGGGGAAAGCTTTTCCTCTATTAACTGTCTATTTAAACTCCCAATCTGAATGTTAGACCAAGATGTTCTCTTTAATATCTGCAACATTTTATTATACATAACTGGTCTAGTTTCTGCATAAGGAGTATTTTGAGGCATTCTCTTATTCCAAATTCTTCCCACTTGTTGGCCTACCCAGAACTTCACAAAAAAACTACTATAATTAGCCACTTCATCATTTAGACAAGATTTCAATACAGGAAAGAGAAACATAGCATCCAATTTGGCTTGTATATTAGGGATCGCTAATCCTCCTTTCTCGATTTTTCTACATACAATTTCTCATTTCAACCTCTCCTGATTAGAGTTCCATAAAAAATGGAAAATCTTTTTCTTAACTAAATTTAAAAACCATCTTGGGGCTGGCAAAGTTGCCGCTACAAAAGTAAGAGATGCCATTATCTCTGCATTAATTATTAGTACTTTACCCCTAAAGCTACGGTTTCTTTCTTCCCACTGTTTTATTTTCCACTCTATTTGTTGTATCCTAGAATTCCAATTCCTTTCTTCCATATCTCTACACCACACCATCCCTAATATTTTAATGGCTTTGTCTTGGATTTTCAATCCAAAATTAAATTTGGGTTCTGTCCAATTTAAGTATAAAATCTCACTTTTACTTTTATTGATTTTCATACCAGTCGCCAATGTAAAAAGCTCACATAACTGTAATGCTCTTTCTACTGAATGGTTATTCGAAAGTAACAGGGTGATATCGTTCATATAAAGTGACAATTTTGCTTCCTTACCTAAGCTCCCTGGTATTAATAATCCTTTTAATTCAGAACTCTGCCTAATAGCTTGGGCTAGTGGTTCTATGGCTAATACAAAGAGTAAAGGAGATAAACCACATCCCTATCTCACTCCTGAATGGACAGTAACAGGTGGTGTTAGATGGCCATTCACCAATATGCGACTCTGGCATCCAGTGTATAATAAATTGATCCATCTAAGAATTGATTCCCCAAAACCATAACTCTGTAACATTTTACGTAAGAAAATGTGATCTATGCTATCGAAAGCCTTTTCTAAGTCTAATCCCACAACACATAAAGGTAATTTTCGATCCTGTGTGTAAAGGAACGTATCTCTTATTAAAGACAAATTCTGATATAAGGATCTACCTTTTACCCCGCATGTTTGTTCCTTCCCGATTAAGCTTTCCATACTATGTTGGAGTCTAAAAAAATACAAATAAAAATCGCTTTTGACAATATCTTCACATCAGTGCCCAGTAACGACAAAGGGCGCCAATTCTTTAGATCAGATTTATCTCCCTTTTTGAATAACAGAGTGGCTCATAACTCTCTCATCTTTTTTCTTTTCAGAGTAAAGATTTTGGTAAAATGAGTGAATATATTAAATTAAATCCTCTGTTTCAGTTATGACTTCATTATCTTGTTTTTTAAATTCTTCTATAACAGTCTTGGACCAAAACACTTTCCTAAAAAAGTTCCAGGTACACTTTTCATTTGATTCAATATGTTGTATTCTGCCTCGTATAATAAAACTCCTACTTTGGTCTGCGTAAATGTCTGATATTTGTTTAAGTCTCATAATATCGTCTACCACATTAAAACCTGAGTGAGCCATAGTATAGAATTGTTGTAATTTCTTTTGATATAATTTACATAGAAAAGCTTCTTTCCTTTTAATTTTTCTACTCTCTCTTATAAAGAATTTTTTTGTTCTAATTTTAAAGTCTTCCCACCATTCACCAACCGACTCGTATAATGGCTGTAAACTTTTCCATTGAATCAATTTTTCTTTATATCGGGTTACAATTTCCTGGTTGTCTAATAAGCTAGTATTTCATTTCCATAACCCAGTACCTTTCACTCTTGTCCCTCCAAAAAGCAACTCAGCTTTCACCTTGGAGTGGTCAGAGAAAAAAGTTGCGTTTATCCCCGCATTCAGTACTGTTATTTGAGGTGAAGTAAACAAGAAATCGATTCTGGAAAAGCTACGACCATTAGACCAACTGTACCCAGGACTATCTGGGTGTTTAGTTCTAAAAGTATCTACTAAACCAAAATCTTTTACTAAATTGATTAATTCTTGAGAACTTGAATCCAGTGAAACATTTGAACTAGGTTGTCGATCACTCTGGCTTAACGGACAATTAAAATCCCCTCCTAATATTATCTCTTTCCCACAAATCAATAAAGGTGACAGTGCTTTCAAAGCTTCCTTTCTGACTTGTAGATCCACTGGAAAGTATACGTTAATCACAACAGTCGTTAAGTTTTAGATCCACATATATTAATCTCCCATTTATAACCTCCCGTGTTTTAAGAACTTTCAAGGAATTACCCTTCAAAAGAATACCCACACCAGAAGATATATTATTATTATCCCCAGACCACACTGATTGACCATATATCCACCTATCTTCTAGATTTTTATAATCCTGTTTAAAAGGAATATTACATTCCTGAAGTAAACCAATATCGTGGCCTGCATTATACAAATATGATAAAACAGAAGTACATTTTACCGGATCCGTAATACCTCTTTTATTGATTGAGGCTAAAGATAGAGAGGTCATTGAATGTGAAGAGAGAGGAAGGAAGGGGGGGGGACCATCTTTAAGGGGATTCCATTTTACACTTCAATCTTTTCCTCTTTACTCTGCATTTCCATTCCTTTTGAAATTAATTCTTTGTTCATTTATGTAGTGGAAGAAAAGGCAGTCATTTCATTACAATCAAGATAGGGAGTTGAATTGGAAGATAAGGATGACCAATTAGGTGAATCCTCCTGATCCTGTATTCCCCGTGGAACATTAGTGATTGGTGAGGAATTTCTTACTTCTACTAAAGAATCTCCTGGTGGAGAGGAGTCCGACAGTAGAGGCAGATATGTTGGAAGTGATTCTAAGGAGTCAAGTAGGATGTTCTGATTAAAGGACTGAGAATTCTGCTCTTGGGAATGCTCACCCAAAGGAGGAAAATCTACAAGAGAGCCCAGCTCATTCAAATCTCGATGTGAATCGTGCTCCATTGGACGTTGGACGATTTCTTCAGGTTCTACATCACTTTTCCCTCCCAATCCTCCTAATTTCTCTTCACCTGAATTTGAGGGTGAGGTTTGTCTTAAAGTTATCCCGGCACACTGCTCCTCCATAGTGTCTGGAACTAAAGACTGACAGTCTCTGAAGATGTCCTCCTCCATGTCGAGTATTTCAGGAACGTTTATATCCCCTTCTCGGATCTCCCCAAGTTGCTGACGAGTTTTATTTGCATATGCAGATGGACAGTCCTGAAATCTGTGATAAGTTGCCCCACACAAATTACACTTCATGGGTACAGTGCAAGTCTTTGAGACATGGCCGTGGTTTTTGCAGTTTCTACAAAAGACAGATTCACATTGGGCTGCTAGATGATTCAAAGATCCACATTTCCTACACTCCTTGGGTTGGCCGTTGTAGAACACAAAGCCTCGAATAGAGCCTAATTGGATCATAGACGCCAGGTGGGAGAGCTCCCCTTTCTCGTTAGTTCAAACGAACCTGGAATCTCGATGCTCCTGTCTTAACTCCATCTTCGTCTTTAATTTGAAAAGCTTTGGAACTGAGCAATGCAATGAAAGCCACGTAGAAATATCCTCAAGCTTATACCTCTCTGAATACATCACCACAGTCACTATTCTGAGTTCTCTCTCGGCCAATGGGATCAAATCAATCTTTTGAAAACAAGCAGACTCTTTCTTCTTTCTTTGAAACCTTTCCAGACATTGTTCATATAGCACAAGGGTAGTAAACACCACTTCAAAAGTTTTCCTATCCGGTAAGGCGAAGACTAAGTCAAGCTGAGCAGGATTAAATCCCAGTTCACTTTGCAGTATCCTTCTGCTAAAAGACAGACGGTCCATTTCCAGATCCTCCAATAACACAAATCAAGCAGTATTCCGCTGTTGTCCTTGCTTTGCCATTCTATCTCTCAAATCCTCAAAGGTAAATCAAGTCGAAAGCTTTAAAGGGAAGTCTTCGGACCCTGGGTGAACCACCTTGTTGATCATGGTGTCTCCCCTGCCAGGTAAGTATGAAGAACCACGCGGCCAGTCAAGGGTACCATTCCCTCTCTACCGACCTCATCAACGTGACCCCCCACCCCACCCCACCCCACCCCTAGCAAAGGAAGGCCTTCCGTTACTGGCCTGCGCTGTGTCTGACCGATCCTGCAAATTGGCACGTGTTGGCATGAGCTGGTTTTAGATGATTCCCTTTAACCAAACACACCTGATTCGACACATCAGCTCATTAGTGGAAGACTGCAAGAGCTCAGGTGGGAGCGTCAGAGGAGAGATCTCAATAAACGGCAACCGCTGCATCCGCACTTTTTGTCAACACCGTCAGACATTCAATAAAATGTAATAAACTCAGGGAATATCAGGGGCAGCTGTCACTCTAAAGGACCCTCTTGCCACAGTTCACCTCTGCAGAGTACATCAGTGTCAGACACTCTGCTAAGTTTTAGTTTTAGAATATTTTAAATCCTAATGTTAATGTTTCCTTTGTCACAGCCATGATATGTCAACACCGTCTTCCAATTTCTGAGGAAATTATTTGAAATATTTAGATAATTGTATTCTAAATATGTAATCAAACAGTGAGTATGTTATTGTTTATAAAGCTTTTATTCAAGAGTCACATTGAAGTATTGTGATATATCACTGGAACACAAGATCTTCTGGTGGTGACATCTGACGGTATTGACAAATGTGGCATTTCTTTCACAAAACCAATGGAGTTCATGTAGTAGCATTTTATGTTTTTCTGTTGATGCTAGATGCAGGTTCCATTAGCATCTAGCAACATCAATGTGACTCTTGAATAAAAGCTTTATAAACAATAACATACTC